>NW_015505635.1:1140095-1197804 GCF_001515645.1 Sinocyclocheilus grahami
TGATCAAAATATGATTTTAAATATATTACATACATCTTATTAAATTAATATAAATATATAAAAATGTTATATATATATATATATATATATAAATGTCTATTTTAATATGTCAAATATTTACTGTATGTATATTTTAAGTACACGACATAGACTCACAATTGTGAGAAAAAAATCAGAACCGTGAGATAAAAATTTTAAATGACCTTTAAAAAAACTATTTTTTTTTAATTGTGAGATGTAAACTCAGAATTCTGAGGAAAAAAGCAATTATCTTTTTATTTTTTATTCCATGACAGAAATGGGCTTCTATATATATATATATGTATATATATATAAAACAGTACAGTACTATAATTAGAAAAAAACCCTTCAGAAGCTTCCTTTTTGCTGTAGCTCACATGCTCAGTATAATGCATGTCATGTCAAGGTGGACGTCAATGACACCTTCGTAGGTTTTCACATGCCTTATGACTTAAATTTCAGTGTGTTCCTCGCACAAAGCTATCATATGACTTCAGATGACTTGGAATAAAGCCCATCAGTCATATGGACTACCTTTATGGGGATTTTGTCCTTGACAGCCATTGAGAAGGAAATTGCTATGAGAAGGAGCTATTAGAATGAAATAAAAAATAACAGCATGCAGGTTTGAGTAAATAATGACTGAACTGTAATTTTTGGGTGAACTATCCCTTTAAGTTCCTCTCTAAACCGAAGTAAGACGGACACGCAGGACGATATGCTTCTGCTGGGATATCGGCCTTGTGCCGGTCAGTAGTCTGGTCAAAAATAGCAGTGGTGGGCGGCAGGGTCGCTGCGGCTGCTGTTCTGAAGAGAGCAGCAGATGTGCTTTATGTAACAGAGCAGACGAGATGCTGCTCCTCTCGCCATTCAGAGACCCCAAATATGGCGTAAGGTCCAGAGGTCATTAAACCCCCCCTACTGCTGAATCTACTGTTACAGTCAGCCATTCACTCTCTTACCCAATGAGACGCGTCAGGGACAGGCCTCCGCGGCCACAGACGGCGGCCTGCAAAATAATGCATTCAAAACAAACCGTGTGAATGCACGTTACACAATCATATCCGATTTCGCTGCATTTATGTCATGCATATTAAACAATCGCATCAGATTTGAACATTTGCATTTAAAATCAACATGAAAAGTCAACACATCGACACATTTAACTTCCATAATTGGTAAAATTTGGTCAAAAAAAAAAATTACAAAACAAGACTAAAGTAAATAAAAAATTATATAGGCTACAAATAAATAAAAATATAATTAAAATAAATAATAGAGTTAAACAAACAAACAAATAAATAAATACAGATAATAAAAATAAATAAAAATTACAAAATACATAAGTAAAAAAATTTAAATAAATTACCAATAAATAAATAATACAAATAAGATTAAATAATACAAATTTGATTAAATAAGAAAATGTAGATAAATAAAACTTAAATTAAAAAGAATAAATACAGTAATATAACTGTGGAAGTCAATTTCTGCCATGAAATAAAAATATATATATAAAAAATATATACTTTTTACCTCATAATTCAGACTTTTTTCTTACAATTCTTAGAAAAAAATTCTATACAAAAATATATATCTCAGAATTGCGAGATATAAACTCACAATTGTGAGAAAAAGGAACAAAATTGTGTGGCAAGGAACGTGAAGCTGCTGCATCAATAATACACAAGTCTGAACTTTAAATAATAATGAGGGATAAGTTTATGAATTTAAATTCTACCGAATGCATGCATATGCATACAGGATTTGACAATGGTGGTCAGTAGTATGTAGTAATACTACATCCAAAAGTACACTACCGTTCAAAGGTTTGGAGTCTGTAAGTTTTTAAAACGTTTTTAAAGAAGTCTCTTCTGCTCATCAAGGCTGCATTTATTTTATTAAAAATACAGTAAAAACAGTAATATTATCAAATATCATTTCAATTTAAAATGACTGTTTTCCATGTGAATATCTGTTAAAATATAATTTATTCCTGTGATGCAGCGCTGGATTTTCAGCATCATTACTCCAGTCTTCAGTGTCACGTGATCCTTCAGAAATCCTTCTAATATGCTGATCTGATGCACAAGAAACATTTCTGATTATTAGCAATGTTGAAAACATCTGAGCTGCTCACATTATTAAATAAAATCTTATAAAATTATACTAAATATTATGATATCATATTAAATAATATCATAATATTTTTTTCTCATGATTCTTTGATGAATAGAAATTTCAAAAGAACAGCATTTATTAAAAATAGATGTTTTTAAATTATAAGTGTCTTTACCATTTAAAAAAAAAATCTATTTAATGCATCCTTGATAAATAGAAGCATTATCTTTTTCTTAGTATTACATTTTTCAGCAGTGTATTGTATATACTACTCTATGACCAGTGAAATAAAGTTTTAGTATGCAGTATGCAAATTGAGATGTAGCCTGTGCCTCCAGACAGAAAGTCCAGTGAAGCTGTATGTCACATACATCAAACACTGCGGGGCTTCACTGTATATGTGGATGTAAAGAGTTTCACCTCTCTGATGTCTTGGCCAGTTGTTCAAGCCTGTGAAGATACAATCAAAGGTACATATTAGTGCACACCAAACGGCTGACAAAACCAACTGAGACTGTGCAATAACTGTGCATACTTACATATACATAAATATACATACTGTATATACATATATATATATATATAGAGAGAGAGAGAGAGAGCAACTCTCCTGCTGCCTGTTTAACATTTGAATCATGTAAAGGCCAGAGTACTCAGATCACGTAACGCCATACCATCCCACAACCCCCTGCGGTTTTACCTTTCTCTCTGCGCTTTGATTCGCTCCTCGTCACATCTGCAGAGAGAAGAGAACACAAACTCTGTTATCGCATTACAAACACTGTGCATTTCTAAAACCTCACACCTTCAACAGAGAAATCTACGACTGTGTTCAGATCTGCCCTGATACTCCTATTTTTACAGTATGCAGTATGTGTGCTGTGTTATTATGTTATTCATATTTGAACCCTATGAATACATTTCTAGTTTCTAACTTTGCCGTTAAACCTGTCGCACACAATCTACTCCATGCCTTCTGTCGTCTGATTGATAGTTTTTTTATCAATTAAAAGCTCTTTTAATGTAATTGTACAAACATCCTCCTTCAGCTCGTGCTTCGCAGTTCTTTTTGCTGTCAAATCTTACTAAGTAAATGTACAAATAACTATTAATATTTCAAGATGAACACAGACTGGACTGTAGCAGCTTCACTTTTCTTGATTGTCCATAAAATCATGTTCAAATGTGAGTCTCAAATATGATCATCATTGTTCATTGTATTGCATTGCATTGTATGTTTGGATCATGTAAATCTCATCTTACTAAGACACATTATTGGCAGTCGCAGGTATAGAGTGACGACTGATATTTGTATAATTTTATGTCAGTATCTGCTATATCTATCTGTTATAAAGATCTCATTGATTTACATTTACAATTAGCATCAGACTTTCATCACTTCCATATAAATATCAGTATCTGCACCAAATTGCATATTTTTGCTCAGTTTGAGTCTCTGAATAAAACGGACTATATCATACTATATGAGCCATAAAAGCCTGACGTATCAAAAATGATACAGATATTCAGTCTAAAGCTTCAATAAACTTTTACATTTAAAAAAAGTGATTTTTTCGTACTATTACTTCATATGTCAGGCTTTACAGGGTTAAATATGCAACATAGTGATACCATGTTATTGTGCAATGTCAATTTCTGCAAAACTCAATCCTGCCCTAATGTGTTTTAGTTTGCATGTACAAATGAAGTTCTCTCATAAGACATCCGTGTGTCTCCCCGTGCTGGTGGAGGGCACTTACTGCAGCACACACTCGGGAATCTGCACATGCTCCATGGGAACGATCTGAGCCAGTTCCTCCAGACTCTGGACGTACCGGATCTTTTCCATGAATTTGACACTGCAGAGGAATTCAAGTGTATTAAAACACATTCTACACACTGTTGAGGGTGTTTATGTGATGTTCAGTGTTTCCTGGACCTGATGAAGGGCCGTGAGATGGCCAGAACTGTCCGGATGAACCAGGAGGGATGCGCGATGATCAGACATTTGAGATTCTTTCTTAACCTGGACGTTAATGGAATAAAATGAACAGAATTCATGTGAAATCCCACACCAAAATCGGTCCTATCTAGCATCAGTGTCCCATCTCACAAAGTGTAAACACAAAGGATTTTTGTTTTTCATATGTGACCACAAAACCAGTCATAAGAGTCCATTTTTTGAAATTGAGATTTATACATAAGTAAATAAGCTCAAATAAATAAGCTTTCCACTGATGTATGGTTTGTTAGGATAGTTACAACTATTTAAAAATCTGGAATCTGAGGGTGCAAAAAAATCTAAATATTGAGAAAATCGCCTTTAATTAAAGTTGTCCAAATGAAGTTCTTAGCGATGCATATTACTAATCAAAAATTACGTTTTGATATATTTACGGTAGGAAATTTACAAAATATCTTCATGGAACATGATCTTTTCTTAATATCCTAATGCAGATAAAGAAAAACGGATCATTTTGACCCATACAATGTGTTTTTGGCTTTTGCTACAAATATCCCCGACTGGTTTTGTGCTCCAGGGTCACATATGGGTTCTCATCTGTGTTTCATTAAATGATCAGTTGATCTGTACCGTCTTTCGATCATCTGGTAGCATCTCTTGAGCCAGCTGATGCCCGGCATCCTCCTGCGCGGCGTGGCTCCGTTCAGATAGATGATCATGTAGTCTTCAGCTACCAGCAGCTCCAAACTACTGATCACATACCTGCAGAGACAATACAATAAAGCATTCAGATGAAATATCCATAGTGCAAACTTGTAAAATATCTGCATTTGTCTGCAGTAAAACAGGGTCTCCATTCAAAAGCCTCTTCTGCTCACCAAGGCTGCATTTATTTGACTAAAAATACAGTAAAAACAGTAATATTGTGAAATATATTTATAATTTAAAATAATTGTTTATTATTTGAATATATAGTAAAATGTAATTTATTTCTGTGATGCACAGCTGAATTTTCAGCATCATTACTCCAGTCTTCAGTGTCACATGATCCTTCAGAAATCATTCTAATATGCTGATTTACTGCCCAAGAAACATTTCTGATTATTAACAATGTTGAAAACAGTTGTGCTGCACAATATTTCTGTCAATTTAAAATAATTGTTTATTATTTGAATATATAGTAAAATGTAATTTATTCCTGTGATGCACAGCTGAATTTTCAGCATCATTACTCCAGTCTTCAGTGTCACATGATCCTTCAGAAATCATTCTAATATGCTGATTTACTGCCCAAGAAACATTTCTGATTATTAACAATGTTGAAAACAGTTGTGCTGCACAATATTTCTGTGGAAACTGAGATGCATTTTATTTTTCAAGATTCTTTGCTGAATATAAAGTTCAAAAGAACCGCATTTATTTGAAATAGAAATCCTTTATAACATTCCAAATGTGTTTACCGTCACTTTTGATCACTTTAATGCATCCTTTTTTGAATAAAAGTATTAATTTCTACTTACTTTTGAACGGTAGTGTATGTATAACATGGTTATTATAGCTATCTAAAATTAAAACTGAAACTAAAATTAAACAATTGATATTACTAAAAAAAAGAAAATAAACTTTAACTGAAATAAAATACAAAAGAAACTTTTATATGAACTACATGCCATGGCAACATTTCTCATTTTAATTTAGTTTAACTTAATGTACTAAGACAGCTAAAACTGTCTTACAGAAAGAGGTTCTCCATGATGTAACTGTAGTCTGCGCAGCCGCTGTCGGGCAGATAGCAAGCAGCAAACACGATGATGGCATTCAGTCCTTCACCGTAATAACCTGTGAACAGAAGCAGGAACAGACAGAGTGTTTCGAGTCAAGCTTAGCAGTGTCCATATTCACTGATCCCTCTGCTTGTGTAAAACTGCCTTGGAACACAATGTGCTGTATTTCCCCTTGAGTCCACATGCAATGTGCTAACAAACAAGAAACATTTGTCATTCAGGTTTCATATCTATTTTCTATCCTTTACAATTAAACAAGCTGTTTTTGCTATTGTACGTTAAGATATAAATGACCTTGTTGGGATACTATTATGTTTTTGTATGTAAAGTGTGTGATGAGTTACACAGCAAAGTTTCATTCAGTGTGAAGGGGTTTGTTCAAATTAGAGTTATTATTAGTTAAAACAAAAGCTAAAACGATTTACAAAATAAATGAAATAAAATAAACTTTAACTGAAATATAAAATATAAAACCCCCTTAAACTTATTATATTTCAATATGTTTGCCAGGCAAAAATTCTCATTTTCATTTAGTTTAGCTAAAACCAAAATAACTAAAACTGAAATAAAACTACATTAAAAAAACCTAATAAAATGACTAAAACTTTAGGCAAAATAAAAACGAAAACAGAAAATATAAAAACAAAAGCTATGCAATGCATATTACTAATCAAAAATTAAGTTTTGCTTAGTAATATTAGGAAATTTACAATATATCTTCATGGAGCATGATCTTTACTTAATATCCTGATGATTTTTGGCATAAAAGAAAAATCAATAACTTTAACCCATATAAACTTACAAATGAGGACAATGGAAGCAATCAAAATCAACAAAAGAGCAATGATATACAAGTGCTAACAAGTCTCAGTTAGCTTAACGCAGTACATGTAGCAAGGTTTTTTTTTAATTATATAATAAAAATAAAGAAAACAGATAGAATAGAAAAAGAATAGAGCAAGCTAGTGTTAGAGGCCTTATATATATATTAAGTAAAGATCATGTTCCATGAAGATATTTTGTAAATTTCCTACCGTAAATATGTCGAAAAGTACTTTTTGATTAGTAATATGCATTGCTAAGAACAACTTTAAAGATGATTTTCTCAATATTTAGATTTTTTTGCACCCTCAGATTCCAGATTTTTACATATTTGTACCTCAGCCAAATATCGTCCAATCATAACAAACCATACATCAATGGAAAGCTAATTTATCCAGCTTTCTTGTGATGTATAAATCTCAATTTCAAAAAATTGACCCTTATGACTGGTTTTGTGGTCCAGGGTCACATATACAAGAGAAAGTTCTATCTGGGCCGTTTCTAGGCATAGGCGAGCTAGCCGGTCGTCTAGGGCGCCACCAGCTGAAGGGGCGCCAATGAACGCACGTACTGGCACTTTTAGCAGGGTTGTGATAAAGAGTGGCACGGTCACCCTGAAATATGACTGCCACCCCCACTGGACCCCCCAACATTATTGGGCTAGATTACTGTCAATCTGACGATGCCTGTATGCCACTGGATCAGAGTGCTGTCAATTGCTGCCTGATTGTTGCATGCAAAGTTTGCATTTGGAGCGCTCAATAACGCCATTAGATCAGTGGGCTCTGTCAATGCTTTGGCAAAGTAACTTTTTTTTTTGCCATGCAATAAAGCTAAGTTCAAAGGCCAATTTAAAATATTGGTACAGTAAATAAAGTGCACAAAATCAGTATTTTGTTTAGGCAGTATTTGTGGCACTTTTGTGGCACATTTGTCCAAATATTTGTGGCAGATTTGTCCAAAAGGTGTGCGTTTTTTGCACCAGTGCATTGTTAAAGGATCAGCGTGTCATGTAATATTCCCATATAAACTTCCAACATACTAACATCCAATTAAAAAATACTTGTATAGTAAAATTTGCTAATTCACAAGATCAATACATCCTTTATTAGACCGCTTTGTCGAGTTAAATGCATCCTTACGGAGGTGTCGAAATGCTGAATCAATTCATTCACTTCCAACAGCGCTTTATGGGAGCAGCGTCATAGAGAGCAGAGCGTGGTTTGTAGTTTGTAGTTTGGGGTAACAAAGGGGTTTTATAGGTTTGACAGAAATAATAATGCAATAACTGACACTTTAAATCAATGTTTCAAGAAACAACAACAAAAAAATTGAACAAAAAACAGATAAAGACAAAAAAGTAGCCATTGATAATATCTAAACAATATGTAGTAGTATAGTATATAGTATCCAAATCAAAATGTTACAAAATTAATTTATGTGTGATTTATGTGTAAATTATGTGCAAGGTCGTAGCCACTAGGGATTGTTACATAGGGCTATACAGGCATCTAGTGGCAACACAATGATATTACAGATACTAAATTGTGCAAAATGTTTATCTTAATAGTCAATTTACAAATAATGCATTCAGATTTGTGGAATTCAATGCACTGAATCTCCACAAATTAGTGTCGTTACTATGACAACCAATTTGAATGTGACAAGCAACTGGTGTCTGAAAAGAATGATATATATATATATATATATATATATATATATATAATTGGAGGGGGGGGGGCAATAGGGATTTCGCCTAGGGCGTCAAATTGGCTAGAAACGGCCCTGTGTGTCATATCAAATGTTAATTGATATCGTCGACTGACCTCCATGCGTGACGACGCGCAGGTACGGCCTGATGACCTGCATGTCTATCCTGTGCTCCTGATCTCCGATGATCACCGTCCTCCACAGACGGCCCGCACCGTCGCCCTCCTCGCCGCCTGCACCCTTCGCACTGGCCACCGGAGCGTCGTCTGAAAAACAACACAGTCTGCTTTTAATCTGCAGATCAGACTCCTTCTGTAATGCACCCTGTTTCCCAGTCAAAGCCTCACGACCTTTGACCTCTGACTGACCTTCCCATTCCAGCTCGTTGGCGTTGTTGAGGGAGCCGAGCGAGTCGTCGTCTGGCGTGTCGATGTCGTCCACGTTTATGTCCAGGTCGTCTGGAGTTTCCAGGATGTCGTCAGAAAGCAGCGAACCCTCGCTTTTATCCAGCGACAGGTTGATATCCGGAACGATCAGCGTGCGGCGCTTCTGTCGGACCGATTCCGTGTGATCCGCCGTCAGAGCGGCACGATGAGCTGAAATCACACACGTTTATAAAAGAAGCCGAGGAAATGAAACACATTTATAAAAAGAAGCTGTCAGACGTCTAAAAGAAACCCTCACACTTTCTGACAACTTCACAAAATTCCTTCAACCACTCTTCACTCTTCAAGTGAATATTTTTTTATATCATTAATATACTATTATAGTATTCATAGTTTCAATTAGTTTTTATTTTTTGTTTTCCATCTTCATTTAAATTTGAGTTGAAGTTTTAGTGATTTTGTCATTGTTTTTTGTTAGTTTTATTAGTTTGTTTTCCTGTTTTAAATGTCTGTTTAGTTTTTATTATTTTTCATTTTAGTTTTATTCAGAGTGATATTTCAATTAAATGAAAATGATGTTATGATAATGAAATTTATTTTGAAATATTATGATTATGATTTGTAATGAAATTTTATTGAAAAAATGTTGCTCTGGCAACTAATTGAATATTTTATTTTATTTCGGTTAATATTTATTTATTGACTAATAATTAACTAATAATAAATATAAAAGAAGCATTTTAAAATATTTATACTTTTCGTAATTTTGTTTTTGTCAGTTTTTAAGTTTGTTTTGATAAATATAATAATAATAATTTAAAAATATTTAGAGTTTAAGTAATTTTGTGTTTTTGTCAGTTTTTTAAATTTATTTTCCTATATATACATATATATATATATGTTTCTTCATTTATACGTTAACTGATAATACTTTCAAAAATAGAAAATACATATAATAATTATTTAATAATTAAATATACAATTATTTATAAATGTTTTCAGTTTTAGTCAATGTAACAACACTGCAGTGCCACTTTCAACTTGAACCGTTCCTTCTTCAGCTAATAAAAGATGAACTTATATAAACTTACCAGTGTTGTCAGTGAGTCCGTCTAAATCACCGTCTTCAGGAAGAGGCCTGGAAACCAACACAGAGAAATTCTACAGACGACCACGACACCAAAATACACACAACTGCACATTCCTGTAGTCATTATAGAGCCACTCACCACACCACACTTTCATTTAGTGAACCACAGTAATAACTGGCCTTAACTGGGTGCTGAGTTATTTAATGCATTGTTATATTGCTAGTGTTGCTAGGTTATTAATGGTGGTTGCTAGGGTGTTTGAGGTTTTTTTTAAGTGGTTGCTTATACTAGTCAAGTGAAAAGAGTCATGCATCCTCAAGTGTCTGTGATAAATATATGTTCTAGCACGAGCGAAGGACACAATTAACCCATCATCCTCTGACATTATGATCAGCTGTGTTTGTGTATCTCATGCTGACTACAGTCAGTGATTACCCAGCAGTCTGTGCGCCGTCAGGGGACGCGCTAGTTAATAAGAGAGCGCAGTGCAATAATGAGGGCTACAGAACTCAGTTCAGACAGTTCAGCGATACGATGCTTATCTGTGTAAACCATTATCATGAAATTACTTTTAATGTGTGTGACTCTGATATAAAAGGTACTATTTTTGCACATGCACTATTGTAGTATGATATTGTTTCAAATATCTTTATATATGGTATATTAAAATGGTAATCTGTCAGTACACTGAAAGCTAAAATAAAAGCATGCAGTTGTTACTTTAAGGATCTTAACTAATGTGAGCCTTAAAATGACTTTTTTTTTATAATGTAATGTAGTCAGACTTATTAAAATGAATTAAATAGTTAAATATTATATTGCACAGAAATTACTACATGCAGCATTTATTTAAATATTATTACTGATATACTGTATGTATGTATATATATATATATACATACTGTACATACATACACACATTCTATTAATATTATGAATTAAAATTATGAATAAATATATTAATAAAACCAGTTGCTACAATTAATTAAATATTGTTATTGATTAATATTAATACATATTAAATTCCATAAAAACAGTTACCACGTGAAGCATTTATTTAAATAATAACAATTTATTAATACAAGTAATAAAATAATAAGTAAAAATAGCAATTAATCAAATTATTTATTTATTTAAATTAATAAATACTTACCGCATGAAGCATTTATAGATTACTTGACAACATACTTTTTTACAGTGTAGTACATAAAAAAGTATTATGATATTACCACAGGATATAATCACTGTGCCGTGGTGATTTAGGATTATTTCATCAGAAATTGTGAGTAAAAGCTTTTGAAGCAAAATTATCAAAAGCTATCCAAAGCAGATTTTTCAGAGGGAAGGTTACATTACATGATTACATTACATTACAGTACATGATAATTAAAAACCTAATTCAGCAAGATTTTGTTCAGCGTGTGATAATGTGCACTAATCAATTATTCAGCACTCTGTGTCTTACTAGCCTCATTGTCATGGCAACACTGATGACCTCATATTTGCCCATAAATGGTAATGCATTATGATGTAAGGCTGTGCTCTTTATGTCTTCATGTACTGTATGTTGACCCACATGCTGCTTCTGGACTGTTTATGCCACGATTCACCTTCATTTCTCCTTCATGTACAGCTAGATAACACATCTTCAGCTCCACTCGCTCTGAGCTCTAATATTGATCTGACATTATCGATCAGAAATCAAAGACGTCTGCGCTGTGGATGAAAATAACTCCCCAACAAGCCCCATGGGTGCTGTACATGTTTACATGCCTGGTGTCATATAGCTGAGGCACAGATCTGCTTATTAGCAAGTAAAAATCAATCATTATAACTAAATGGTATCAATATACAGATCAATAGCAGTACTGATTGTGTATACTACCGGTCAAAAGTTAAATAAATTGCTTTTTGAAAGAGTCTCTTCTGCTCACCAAGGCTGCATTTATGTAATTAAAAATACGGTAAAAATGTGAAATATTATTCTAATTTAAAATAGCTGTTTTCCATGTGAATATATAGTAAAATGTAATTTATTCCTGAGATGCGCAGCTGTATTTTCAGCATCATTACTGCAGTCTTCAGTGTCACGTGATCTTCAGAAATCATTCTAATATGCTGATTTGCTGCTCAAGAAACATTTCTGATTATTATCAATGTTGAAAACAGTTGTGCTGCACAATATGTTTGTAGAAACTGTGATACGTTTTATTTTTCAGGATTCACAGATGAATAGAGAGTTCAAGAGAACAGCATTTATTTGAAACAAATCTTTTGTAACATTATAAATGTCTTTACTGTCACTTTTGATCAATTTAATGCATCCTTGCGGAATAAAAGCATTAATTTCACAATTTCCACAAAATATGAAGCAGTTTTCAACATTAATAATAATCAAACATTTTCAGCATTACAGTAGCAAACAGTCAAAAGTCAGATCTCAATATGATCCACATTAAATTTAGCTCTTATTTATGTCAAAAAGTATGCAAAAATGCTACAATTTCAACCTCTCTTTGTTGCATTTGAAGTCGAGCACAATGCATTGTGGGATACAGTATCTCATGCACTGCAAACTGCACATTTGGCAAATGTTGTAGGTCATATTCTGTGCATATAGAAGATTCACATACTGTGCACAAGTATGCATACTGCAGAAATAGTATGGTAGTATGTATTTCTCAGTCTCAATGAGTCGAAGGTCAGTCAGGTCTTACCGCGGGAAATCGTCGTCTTGCCACTCATCTTTCACCTCCATGTTCTCCATGCGTAGAGTGGCTTCAGTGGTTCCCATCCTCTGCTCCCGATCACACAAGATCAGCACATTTACAAGTGCCTATATAGACAAAAATACAGATTATTTCTCTTCAATGAGCTAATGATGTACGTCACTCTCCTCAACAAGTCACATGATTTGAGGAATGAATGTGGCATGAGTTCTATGCCAAAGCTTCATATTTCGATTGAAGGATTTTGAGTAATAGAGATGTTGTGTTTATTGTTGCATCACTGAACATCAAATCAGAGTCAACATGACTTCAAAATTGACTTTCTACTTCCATAATACATGTTCCTGGTCTTATTTTCATTTATCTTAAATACAAAAATAATTAAAACTAACACAAAAAATAAAATACAATAAAAATTATATTCAGTAGACATAAAAAATAAACACTACAATAAATACAATATATAATAAATAATAAAAAATAAATAAAACAATAAATAATTAAAATAACAAAAACACACAACAAAATTACTAAAACACTAAAACTAAAAAAGCAGATACCAAAGCAACATTTCCTATTTTCATTTAGTTTAAACTGATTTACTAAAATATCTCAAATGCATAAAAACTATATAGACGTATTTTTAAAAAAAAAAGACAAAAACAACAAAATTACTACAACTTTAACTAAAATTAAAAATGGAAAATACAAAAATAAAAATGTCTAACTTTTCCCATTTTCATTTAGTTGAAACGGATGTACTAAATCACAAAGACACACAACAAATCTTAACTAAAACTAGAACTAAAATGAAAATGGAAATGGAAAATGCAAGAAAAAAAAGGAACCTAAAAGTATCTCAGTAGCACAAAAATAACACCGGTGCATCATACACATATATATATTAGTAATCTTTTATCAAATTGTATGAACCTGCTGCAGATCTGAAACACAAATTTTCGTTTGTTATCACTTATTTATTCATCCATCCACCTGTCAAATACAAACTCCCTTCAGAATCAATTCTACACTGAAAAATCTAGATTTATCGCCCTGAACGTCCCGTTTACGTCACTCTGTGGAATTAAAGCGGACTGCTCATGTGGTCAAACACTCACAACAGAAGGAGTTTCTCTGGGCAGGCGTTGGTTTCTCTCTCTGTGTGTGTGTGTGTGTTTCAGCTTCAGGCCTGTTGATTTCTCAGCTCTCCACTGAATCCATCAGATCTGACTCTCTGTCTGTCTGTCTGTCTGTCGGGTGAAGCCCGTCCCGTCTGTGGATGCTCAAACAAAGAGGGGCGTCTCAGGATTTGTGCATGGCCATCACCATCCAGAAACAACAACACACAGATTCCTGTTGAGCAGCTATCAGATGTGTTTGATAATTCATGCCAGACCAGCACATAATCCCGCTCCAGATCACGTCACATCACCTGGCGTTCCGTCCTTCTCTCTTTTATATGGTGCATTTATTCCCCTCCTTTACGAAAGGCAAACCTTTCCCAACCTTGCTGTATCTGGAACAAGCTGCAAAAGATGGACGTCTCCTCTCTGTTCCCTAGCAACTGCATCCCTGTTTCTCCATCCCAGCACAATCTCTCCTCTGTATGTTCCTCTCTCTCTCGCTCTCTCTTGCAGCTGCTTGGCACTCTGGGCCGCGTCTGTAAACAGAAGCCCATCCCTCTGTCTCCTGTGATTGGTGGAGCTGTGTTTCTGGCTGCGCTCTGATTGGCTGAGGCTCTGAGTGATGATGTCATCTGTTTAGTACTCAGGAGGCTTGTGCTCACAGGTATTGTGCTGGTGCATGCACGCGCTCGCTACATGAAATATCACATTTGCAGTCTATACAGGCCAAGCAATTAGTCTCATAATGTTTCTTTACATAACAGCTGAAAAATTATTTTATTTTATTGGTAAATTTAATACCAGTTATTCATAAATTAAAATCTGGAAAATGCAACTGCTTGTAACCAGCAAAACACAGTTTTAATTATTTCTAATAATATGTATTATTATTATTACTATGCTAGTTGTTGTTGCTGTTGATATAATAATAATCATTACAATTATTAAAAAATATTAATATTAATTAATATTATTCAAATATTAATAATAATAATTCATATATGTTATATACTATTACAATTACAATAATATAACAACAATTTAAATAATAATAATTATTATTATTTTGATGTTGTCATTATTAAGTATAGTATTATAATAAAAATACTAATTAAAAATGTATGTTGCTGATGTTTGTTATTAATATAATAATAATTATATTATAAAATGTATGAAAATAACAATAATAATTATCAATATCATAGTTATAATATTATAATTAAAAACAATAATGTTATTTCTAGAAAATGTAAACATTTTATTGCTATTATTAATATAATAATATTATAATGAAAATCTATCAATTAAAATAATTATTTTTCATAAACATCAGTTATAATATTATTATTACAATCACAATTATAAAAAATAAAATAATAATGTTGTTTTCTTCTACATCTTATTATTATTATAAGTACAGTAATATTTATTAAAACAATTATTATTATTAACAACAGTTATATTTTAATTAAATAACAATAATAATTATATTACTATTATTATCATTATTAATAATATTAATAATAATGATGATGATAATAACCACCGTTATTATTATTATTATTGAATAATAAAGCAATTTGGGAATTGACTTTGCAAGGCCATCTGGGGAAAAATAAAATAAATAAATACAAATGAAAAACATCCACCCAGCATTTAAAGCGCTCGGGGGGTTTGATGTGCTCTTCTGTACTGACTCAGACTCAGTCTGTTGAATGTGTACAGCTATAAACATCATAAACTCTTTTCAAATTTGTCCTCAAATTGTTTTGTCAATCACAGAGACGACTTTCTAACAGACGAGAGTGAATCTAGAGAGATGCTGTGTGTCGGCACAAACACTGAGCGTCCATTAAAACACACTCAATCATTCAGGACGGCCAGCCATGTGTGGAATGCTTTCCTTCTGTATTTCATATTTCCTCTCATATTTCACAAAATACATGCAGCATTCTAAAATATCAAAATGATTTATTGCAATATTAGACAGATGCATCACCATATACATTTGAACCAGAAGAACAGCTGTGAACATTAATGGTTCAAATAGTAATATTAACATTCTAAATTAATTTAATAAAGAATTCCTTATGCTACATACGTGCTGTTTTTTTCTTTAGAGTGATGTTGAACTGTTGAAATGTAGATTTCAGAGCTGTACTTCACTAAGATTGAACAAACCTCCACGAGGCTCCTGTCAACAGGCAGCAGGACAGAAGAACTTGATCTGAGAGAAAATAAAAGAATTCAGTGTTTCGACTTTATATGTGTGGGCACACTTTCCTCGATCCAAGTCAAATGAGGTTCAATTAAAGCAGCACTATGTAACTTTTTCTGTATTCAAAATCTGCAAAATGTATATAATGAGCGAGTACATCATCAATTAATCTTCCAAACCACGTTTTTGTCTTATTCCGAATCACTACGGTACACTTATAATAAGTATTTATATTTGGACTATTGTAGCCTGGTCACCGCTGCGGAGGAACACATACCTGCGTGAATCGCCAGAGACATAAACTTAGAGAAGTAGCTCCGGTTGGAAAGTTCTTCCGCGGGATGTGTGCAGTTCTGTTTATTAACTGCTAGAGCGCCACAAGTTACATAGTGCTGCTTTAAAACACCTAATTCAATTTCAGAATGTGATAAAAAAAAAAAATCACTACATCACAGTGCCATAATAACAGAAGTAAAAGGTTAATAAAAAAAAATAAAATTAAAATGATCTAAAAATGATCTGCATTATCTACTTCATTTGCTGTGCTAATTTTTATATATTATACATGTAAAAATAAACAGGGTTATTTTAGTATCTTAGAGAAACTGTTAGAGTTTGTATTGATATTTTGAATAATACAGCCTAATAATATTTCTAGTTTAACTTTTTAATCTAATATTTGTATTTAATTTGAATTATTTCTTATTTCAATTAAGAAAAAAACTATAATAGTTAATTTGTTAATAGTTAGATTTTTAGTTAACAACTATTAAATAATTGTAATATAATTAACTAGTCCTAATTATTTTGACCTAATATTTTATTTCATCCTCATTGCAATTAACAAAAAAATTGTTTTAGTTCAAAAGTGTATAAAAAATATTTACTAAACAATCATTTTCATATATTTCTTCATTTTAATTTTTGTTAACGATAACAGCTTTATGTTCATGTTTCAACTTTTCAATAATTAAAAACATGTATTATATTAGAAAAGCACGCAAAAAAGCATTTCTCACTAGCTGTCTCAGACTTTTGGACAAAATTGTATATCGTTTCTGTTAATAAAATGAATTGACACTAGTTGATATGTATTTCAGAGCAGCAGTATTATGCATGAAGACAACAGCCGTTCGTCCTTGGCTCAAGGTGAGGCATTTATAATGAGCTAAGCTCTTGAGACGTTTCCATCGCCCTCATTTTCATCAGATGCCAAATCTGGAACTCACACACCTCTATTGTCTTCATAAAGTAGCTTGCATTACCCAACTTTTGGAAAGCCGTGGGTCAAATACATGAACTAGTAGTGGATACTGGATAGTTAATCTCTTCTTCAGGCCTAAAATCAGAGGAGATGGTGTTCCTCCTGCAGCAGATGTTGGGGGACAAACTGAAGAACATGAGGAAACAAAGACGGAGAGCGGAAAAGCGACAGCGGCGTCTAAAGGAATGAGCAGAGAAGAGAAGTGAGTCAAACTGATGTATATCATACATGCAAAAATACATGTGAAATGAAAGAGAAGAGTCATTATAGTAGATCGGCTCACGTTGCATCAGATTTCTTTTTTTACCTGCGGTTTGCAGCGCTGAGCGTTTTAACCAATCACACACGTTTCTGTTGACTTTATGAACGCAGTGGCCAATCAGAGGCGTTTGTTCAGCCTTCACCCTCGCTGACTGAGAACAGAATCAGCATTCTCCAATTCTCTCATCATAAACAATAAAGTGCAGAAAATATGTAAGTAAGAGATTGATTTTGAAGTGTAGACAGCAGAGTTTTTTTTTTGCTAGCTTAAAAAAAATAACCAACGTGAAGTTTGGATTTTTTTAATCCTTAAAAAGCAAACTTAGTGAGCAACTTACTTTTTAAATTATTTTTTCATCTAATTTCTATACTCTCAGAAAAAAAGGTACAAAAGCTGTCGCTGGGGTGGTACCTTTTCAAAAGGTACACTTTTGTACCTTTAAGGTACCAATATGGACTGTTTAGGTACAAAGGTGTGCCTTTTGAAAAGGTACCACCCCTACAAAAGCTGTCGCTGGGGTGGTACCTTTTCAAAAGGTACACTTTTGTACCTTTAAGGTACCAATATGGACTGTTTAGGTACAAAGGTGTGCCTTTTGAAAAGTTACCACCCCAGTGACAGCTTTTGTACCTTTTTTTCTGAGAGAGATTGTATTTAATCTTTTAACAAAAACGATTTGTTAATAGCTTACTTTTTAGTTAACAATAATGCATAATTGTAAGAATAATTAACAATAATGATTTTTCATATAATATTTATATTCAATTTTATTTCAGCTTTAGTTTTTTATAATTGTTACATTTTTAGTTAATTTTATAACTGTAAAAATAATTAAATAGTAATGAATTTTTATCTAATATTTATATTTAGTTTAATTTCAGCTTCATTTCAATGAATGAAAAGATTTTATAATTGCTATATATATATAATATATTTGAATGATATATGATTTTATAATTGAAAATAATAAATAAAAATAAACAAATATTAATATAATAATCTTATTGTAAATATAATTAATATTAATAACTTTGGTACTATATATGATACAGTAGACTTCTAAGACATCCAAAGAAAAAAAAAAAAAACAAGCCTGATTGTTATGTAATAATAGTACTGCACAACTGCACCATTAATGACAGTTATATTGGCTTTTATTTGCCTTTATATTTAATAAAATTAATATAATATAGGTTTGAATACCACAGTGCAAAGTGATGTTTATAAACATAATGAAATCGTCTTAGCCTGTAATTATTGTCTTATCCTAATTCCTGTTTCCTGCGGTCTGCTGCCAGCCAACAGCGGGATCAGTCCATCACATCCGTCACTGCTGATCTGAGGTCAGCTGGTGTCAGAGATGCCTGACAGTATATTACAATGACTGTTTGTCATGATTTAAAATAAACAACAACAAAAAGGTGTGCATTCATGTAATGATGGGAAATAAAGACACTAAACTCTTCAGCGGGATATCTGCAGATGGGGAGTGAGATGAGAAAGCTGTCAGTGTGAAAGCTCGTTACTGTGACGTCTCGGAAAAAAGCCTACACACACACACTCGATGTAAATTAGGCTAATCGTGTCACATCAGCTAGGGTCAATCTCACACAAACACACACACACACACACACAACTACATATAAAAATAAAATGGAACCTAATTGACATTTTTATTATTTTATGATTTCCCCTTAAAATTTTCATTAATAGAATGTACACAGATGTTTTACCTTTGATTGGTTTTTATTAAATAATTGACATTCTCAAAATTGTATTGTAATTTTTTTCATTTAAAGGTGGGGTAAGTGATTTCTGGTAGCCAATGTTGATATTTGAAATCACCAAAACAAACACGCCCCTATCCCAAAAGGGTCTCGCCCCTATTTTGATAGCTCCACCCCACACATACGTACGCAACCCAGGCAACGATTAGTTCTGTGATACAAAGCAAAACCAATGTTACACCGTGTCTACACCGGACGCGAGTGGCGCGGCACGACAAAATACTATAGAACTCATTATAATCAGTGATGCTGTCTACACCATAGGTATATATACATATATATGGTCGATCTATGGTCTACACTGGATGCGACACGACACGACAAATCCCCAACAGAAAACTGCTGCTGCGTTCTATTCATGACGTATTGACACAAATTTCAAATGATTTTCAACGCTCGCTTTGTCGCATCCAGTGTAGAGACTTTAGCTGTTGCAGCGCAGACACGGTGTTACTCACCTATTGAGAAGAAACAAAGCAACCGCATCCAAAGCAAAGTCCGATCGCAGGCCCACAGGTCCAGGGGCGTTGATTACGCGGGGGACGCGGGGGATGTGTCCCCCCACTTTTAATATCACGTCAGTTCGTCCCCCGCTTTTTTTTCGGGCAAGTGTGTTCACACAGAGGTTTTTAAGAGCTGGTGTGAATAAATATAGATTTAAATTCAAAGAGACAGGATGGTCTGTGCATGATCTGATGTTTTATTCGGACCCAGAATAAGGCGAGATGAACATCGCGGAGCACTACACACTCATTCATACTCGAAGCCAGAGGCGCTCTCGCGCAAAAATTCATATGAGGAAATTCCTAATATGGACAAAAGCGTCCAGCTAAATAATTTGGAGCACCATGCAAATGATATGGTAGTCAACATAAAACATTCACATCCATTTACAGCCATAATGAGACACATTTGTGAATGCAAATGCAAAAACTACTGCAGACTCACTTTCATTCATGAAATGAATAAGCGTAATCTCTGTGAGCAAGTGGGTGTATGGAAGGATGGAGTGGGTGGAGTTAATTAGCGCATAAAGACTAAGCACTAGATTAATCTTACTGTAACACCAAAGCATGTCAGTGTCTCACCGGGATTTGACGTCATCAACAACCTAAAATTACACACACAAAATCCATTTGCCCGGCATTAACAGAGCTTCTTAACAGGAAACACCCCCCAAAAAAATCATCAAAAGCATGCGTGTCATTTAAATACATGGAAGGCTGAAGGCATGCGTTTAATGCTCTTGGTCTAATTTGATTTTCATTCACAACAGGATTAGTTCCCTGCTTTCATTCTTGTCCTTGTGTCAGATCAACAAAAGCAAACAACTCGATGCAGATCTACAGGTGTTACAGTTCTAGGAATGATTGACGAGGAGAAGGCTTTCCAATATGATGTCTTTCTGTGCTCAGGTTATGTAAAACTAAGATGCTATGTTTGGAATGAAACACTGCATACTGCATATCTATCTATCTATCTATCTATCTATCTATCTATCTATCTATCTATCTATCTATCTATCTATCTATCTATCTATCTATCTATCTTTCTATCTATCTATCGTTCTATCTATCATTCTCTCTCTCTCTCTCTCTCTATAGCGTGGTAAGCTGACACAGCTCCTTCAAGCGTTATCTGCTTTGTTACTAATAGGATCTGCGAGGCTTAAATTGTCTTCTGCTAAAACTAAGGAGCTTGATAGCTACACTGCACCTCTTAACTAATTTGCTCTCAATTAGGATAATGAGGAAACATGCAAAGAAGGGCAGCCTTAATATTTTAACGTGATAAAATGATTATTAGCCTCTTCTCTCAGTTAGCGAAGCCAACTATCGATCATGTTTGTCACAGTGATTTCTGATGTTAACGTTCTCTAAGTCTCTAAGACAGAGATGATTTTATTTGGTAATAAGGGTTATGTTGATGATATCTATGACTGCCTGGGGCAGTTTCCTGGGAAGAAACTGTCCTGTGTAAAAAACCGTGGTGTCATCTTTGACTCTGAGCTCAAATTTGACCGACAAATTAATGCTGTTGTTAAAAATAGCTTTTTCCATCTAAGGTCAATATCTAAGCTGAAGTCCATCCTCTCTTTTGAAGATATGGAGAAGGTTGTTCATGGTTTTGTGTCATCTCGTTTGGACTATTGTAATGTGTTGTATCTGGGTTTGAATCAGCTCTCTCTCTCTCGTTTGCAGCTTGTCCAGAACTCAGCTGCCAGACTTTTTCTTTTTTTCCCCTTATCTTTCTCTGTACAGCACTTTGGTTCCAGTCGGGGTGTTGAAAGTGCTTTATAAATAAAGTTTGAGTTGAGAGTTGAGTTGAGTTAGTGAATAATAATTAAATATTGGAGAAGAGAGCATATAGTGTACTATTCATAAGTTTATACTTCAAGTTATAAAATAAAATATATTATAAATATACTATACAAAATACAGAAACAATTTAGTTTGAAATGCATACGAGATACATTCACTTTTACTCTTTCTCAGTGACATGCCACTTCATTGCGTTAAAATTACAGTTTTTCTCAGTCGCTTTGGTGCATTTTTTCTCAGATCAGAAATGAAATTCTCAAAACTACTTGTTCAACCTCCACATCATCTAGTCAATTGTGCACATTATAAAAGCAGTTTCTCATTCTTTTGAACAAGTTGCGATTGCTTTGGTACATTCATGCAATTGATTATGTACATTTATCTGCGGTTTCCTACATGATCAGTTGCTAATGTCATGTTGCTCAAAATGTATTATATAGTTCTCTGTGCAGCAGTCTTACCCCCCAAAACAGTTAGTCATTAGTTCATCGTATAAGTCATTAAATGCAAAATGGTTGATCTAGTTGTCATAAACTGTCAAGCATATCTTCTACACATTTCTATTAGACTTTTTGTAAATTTGCCATGAATTGTGCAAGTGAATCTTGACTTTCACTAATGAAGAGAATGTAGATCAGCTAATGATAAACTAGTTCTCTGAAATAGCTTAAAGGTGCATCTCACGAACCTTCAATTGGAAAGCATAGACAGAGGGCAACACAAGAGTTACAAATTCTGACAATGGATATTTCCTCCCCGTTGGCCTGGCAAATCAACAGTAGCTCTGTGGCCGATGACATTTCAACCACACCTTCTGCTTTTGGTCAGGTTGAAGCCAGCCTCATCCACATATACTGTATGAAGTTGTGAGATGGTTCACTTGACTCCAATTCCACGTTGCATTGCAAGGGAAGATATTCATTGTGATGTAGATGAGAATCTGTGGAACGACAGACTGGCACGTCAGGAGATGTAGACAGACTACACTGCAATTCCTCATAGTGCTGCATGCAAAAGCAAAGTTCTGCCTAAGGGGTAGGCAGAACTTTGTGTTTGCCTTTCTAACTTTTATTTTATTTTTGCCTTTGTGCCCATATTTATTTTCTATCACATTGACGTTAAGTTTTTTTTTTTTGTCAGACCACTAGTAAAGCGTAACTGTGAATCCTATCTAGTCTCTTTCAATCAATATCCCGCATACAATAATGTGTAAATTTGTACTTTTGAAATGGATATATGACATGCATAAGAAGTGCAGCCTTCTGCATTTCAACACAGTAACTGTCATCCAAACTGTTGCCATAGTTTACATCAGGTAATTCTAACAAAGTGCACTGTTATATTGACAACATGACTAAGCATTTTGACCATCTTTTTTGTGAACAATGACACAAGGACTTTTCATTCTGATGGCACTGATATGTTCATTGATATAAATACTTGCTTTTGAGAGACGAACTAAAGATTTTGAGTAAGTTACAGGCTTTTGCAGGTAATCCATTGTGTGGTGCTGTTTGTACAAATCGTTTTGAGAAATGCACATGCTTCATCGCAAATATTAAGGATGATTCGAGAAATGCACCAAAGCGACTGAGAAAAACTGTAATAAATTAAAAATAAATTTTAATATTATACTAAAGAGTCACATACACACATATGAACTAAGCTTCAATCTAAGAAAGTTGTAATACTAGAGGGGCAGTTATACAGGACAGTTTGCGACCCTATTTATGATCTTTCATGCTCACTACAGGGATTAAAATACTAGTTTGACAATATTTTCATTTTACACAATGAAATAAACATATGAATCTTGCGCAGATAGTCCTGCAACTCAAACAGTAAAAGCATGATGCTTACAACAGCTCAGGGGTTCAATTCCCAGGGAATGCATGAACTAATACTATAAACCTTCAATGCAAAGTCGCTCTGGATAAAAGTGTCTACCAAATGCATAAATGTAAAGGCCAAAGCTACATTGTGAAAACATCCAACCTACAGCTACATAAGTAACATGCATTCAACTAATTCAACTAATATCATTTCAGATTTTTACCATGGATACATCCAGGTCATTCACAAAAGGAACCAACATTTAATTCAAGGTTTGTGGGTGTGATTGGATTATCTGTGAAAATGTAACACATCCACACGCCTGTACAGCAGTTCCTCGTTAACACAGGTCAGCTAATTGATTTAGAGCCTAGAATGTAGTGCAATTAGTGTAAATCAACACGCAAAACCCACAAAACAAAACCAAATCAAAAACATAAAAATGCATAATAACCTTTGTAATTCCTGAAGGAAACAGCAATTTTGTAAGAAAGCAAAAAAAGTGGCTAAGGAAGAAAAAGCCAATCATGCAAAAACATTGTAAAATGACTTTTCAAAGATATAACAAGGATTACTGATGTAGGTTTTACAAGAAAATATTTCATCATTTCTAACGTGTTACACTCTTAAAAATAAAGGTGCTTCAAAAGGTTCTTCAAGCGATGCCATAGAAGAACCATTTTTGGTTCCACAAAGAAGCATTCAGTCAAAGGTTCTTTAAAGAACCATCTCTTTCTTACCTTTTTATAATCTGAAGAACCTTCTTTCACCACAAAGAAGCTTTTGTGAAACAGAAAGGTTCTTCAGATGTTAAAGCTTCTTTATGGACCCATTTAAACCAAAAAGGTTCTTCTATGGCATCGTGAAGCACCTTTATTTTTAAGAGTGTACTTGCTATTCATTCTAATTAATCGTGAAATTTACTAGCAATTTCTGAGTGAACATTGTTTACATTTTTCATCAAGTGTAAATACATAAATGCAAAAGAAATAATAAATGCAAATCAGATTATTATTTCCGTATTACAATATTAATGATGTACAATTTAAAAGGATATTCTTTTTGTGCTGAAGTACGTTTTACAAGAAAATACTATTTCAGTCTTTCAACTTCACAATTTCCTGTTTAATGCAATGTGTTAATTCTGCAATTTACTCGCAATTTCTCCATTTCTGCAATGGATTGTACATCCAATTTTTGTACTGTAACTTACTCAAATTCGACTAATAAAGTAACATCTTCCTCTAGTTAACATCAGAGCAACCAGAAATACATACAACACAATACAATAAGGAATAACTTCTTTACTTATTAGCAAAACTGCTCTGATTCCTGTTCAGGTTTGGCATTAAGGGCCTTTCACTCATGCCCAGATGGCCCAAAAGCCCCTTTTATCAGGAAAATCCCACTCCAAGAGACTCCTTGGGGTTTGTTAGGAAATCCCAGAGTTTATCAGTGTAAAGTCTGTAATAGGCGCGTCTAGAAAATGATTTGGCCCTCGAATCTGTCCATTTCTACTGACACTCAGCACAACCACCTGAAGACAGACTGTCTTGTGTTTAGACTCGAGCACTGGAACGGAAATAAATCGCTCTTGTCTTTTGTCTCCTGTGTTTTAAGCTGAGGTCAAACTGACAGCAGACTGAGGGTCAGTAAACATGGCTGCTGTCAGTGTGTGTTATAACCGACCGTCCTGAACGTATGCAAAAAAAAAAAATCTAAATGTATTTGCAATGCACTTTAAAAAAAAAACTCAAGTGGGTTTCAATTTCTGTACAGATACAAACCTTAAAGTCTTGTCTAAAAAAAGTCAGCTTTTTAATATATTGAATAAACCATTGTTGCACAATAGTGGGGCAAGTTGTCACAATCGAACCTGCCTTTAAACAGTCTAATAATTTCAGCCTAATTTAAACAGTAAAGAGTCAAAGCAAATCACGAAACAGAAAACTGTTAAAGGTAACGAAGAAGAAGAATAAAAAAATATTTATTCATTTCATAAATCTAAGTTTAGTTTAGTTTAACTTGATGTACTAAAAGAACTAAAAAGTAATTAAAAATGAATAAAAGCTATGAAATTACAAAAAAAACAACTGAATGACAAAAACAAAACTAAAACTAAAATATAAAATATTAAAATAAAAACTCAAAATATTAACAAAAATTCCAAAATTATTGGAATGATACTAAAACAACAGTGATTCACTGTAAAAAAAAGAAAGAAAAATACACATATATATATATATATATACATACACCTTTACCAGCATCTTTGGACCATGTAGAGTCCTGACTTGTTTAAAATATTCAAAATTATTAATTATCGAAGGGAAGATATTAATAAATCAAGGGGAAAATACACATCTTATCCCTTCCCTAGACATCCTAATTGGTCATCCAAGGCTTTAGATTTCATTAAGGCTGGGGAAATCTCTGGAAGATTCTGTAGTCTCATTAAGACGAGGGTTGATCTCCGTGTCAGTCAGTCTCAGGAGTATTAACCTGGCCAGCTGGCTTTAAGGAAACCATCACAGGCCGAGACTTTCCTGTACCGAACCGCCGCGAGCCACGATAACACGAGGAAGCCACGTTTAAAACAATTAATAAAGAGTCTGAGTAGTTTGTTGCCAGTTTGAGGTCAAGTGTGGCATCGTTTGATGAGGTCAGTTCTGAGTCTAATGAGCTACATGGGGTCAATTTAGAGTAATTATGAGCAGGTAAAGCCAATCTATTATACAGTCAGTTAATAAACACCAACAGTGAATTCATCAGTGATGAATCTTTTCATATTTAGAGCTTTGGAATTTTTTTTGGAAAGTTTGTATATGGTCTCAAATAATTCAATATGCTAAGCAAACAAATTTTATTTTTAATAAAATTTAAATTAATATATATATATATATATATATATATATATATATACACACACACACACAAATGAGAACAAACACAACAGAATTGCTAAAAATGGAAAATATAAAAATAAAAGCTGATTCTAAATATTAACAATACTAAAAAAAATATGAAACGGCAATAAATTACATTTTAAAAATATTACAAAATTTTCAAATATTAAAAAAGACACTTGTTTAGTTGCTACACTGAATTTGATGCTATTTGTCAGCGATGTAGCAGGTCATTAATTCACGCACATGGCAAACAATAACAAGACTCCTTTAAAACTTCAATGCCTTACACTGATTCTAAAGAATGACCTGTTTGTGTTATCAGCAATACAACACTCTATCTCTCTGTACGCCTGCTTATGCTGATCATCTTTGTGAAGCACTGAAGGCATTTGGCTGCACATCTTAACACACGGTGTGTTGTCTTTGTGAAGTTGCGGATTAAAGGACACTTTCAGTAGGTCGCCATTATTATTTAGACAAAAGAGTGTTGAAAGGACATTCTGTCGGTGCTTCATTAGCGCAGGCCTCCCTCTGTGGCCAAACCACGGCCAGCGTTTAGTGCAATTACCCCGGCAGAGAACAACTGTCAATCATCCTTAAAGGGGAAGGATTCCAATTATTAAACCTCTTAAGTCTTTTCCTCTCGCCACCGGCTCTCTGCGCGTCAGGCCAGTTTGCATGGCTTCATCCTAAAGATCAAGACCTCCATATGCTGCGCGAATGGGACGTATCTGAGTGCTTCGGAATTTACGCTCACTTTTGGGATGCGAGAAATAGTCGTTAACGGTCATTTTACAGTCTGAAGCAGGTGCACTGTGGGTAAAAAGTTGCGGTGTGTCATTTGCGGCAATGCTTGGAGGCGAAGACAACCCTGAGTGATTCTGACGAGTTGGAAATTTGAAGAAAAGGTGCGTGGAGCTTAGTTTTCTGATTTAAAGATTCCTTGATTCATTTAGATTTACTTTGCATTTCAGTTACCTTTAAAATAGGTGAATAAGACTTCATATTTACTTCTATTTGTGTATTTAAAGCATATACGTTTTAAAATGCAACACACAGTACTTTTGGTTGTTAGCACAATAGTTAATTATCTATTGGTTGAATAGATGTCTATATGTACATTCAACAGGTATGAAAAAATTAAATATGACATATTATATAGCACAACTGCTCACAAACTTTAAAAAATGACATTTCTAAGATTCTAGAAAACTCTAAAACTTAATGAATGTGCCACCATAGGTTTACGACCAGGCCTGCATGATTCTGATAAACCAAGACATTGATGGAAATAAGTGCAAAGTTTTGTCTTCTATTTGATTGAGTGATTTTTAATTTGTAAACTAGAGTTAGATTTGAAATCTGAGCATCATTTCTGAATCTAGATGAGATATATGTGATATTACTAGAGCGTTTTTGCTCAGGACAAACATATGAAATATAAATAAGCTAAATTCACCATTCAAGACAGATATAGATAGATTTGATTCCTACGGGTTTATTATATTGTATATTATATTATTATTTTTTAAATGATCAAATTTAATTTATGGAAAACTGTGAAGTTTAGTCTTCTATTTGAGCCTAATTAAATTACTTTTTAATTTAAATGAGATTTAATGAGAATCTAATAGTAACATCACTACCTCACAGAAACTAAACAAATAAGACATTAATCTGTAATTGTATTTATAATGCATATACATTTTAACATGATACATGCTTTTGGTTGATTGCAAAGAATTACTTAACTTTATTAACGCTTTTACTTTAAAGTGTGTTTTTCAACTGACTCAAATTGAAGCAGAAATTCAATTAGTAAAACTAAAAAAAAATGTGCAAACACAGGCCTGAAATAAGGATTCACTGACAGTACAGTTGCTGTGTTAAGATGCTTTAGACAGGCAAAAGGGTTGAAAATGACAGTTGAGAACATGTAAAGACAACTGACCTCATGCACAATGAGTTTCTGTCATATTCCATGTATATCATTCAGTAACAATCAATGCAGGAGAATAAAGCATCCAAACTCTGTGTCTTAGTTGTCTTTTAGTGAAAATAATGAAGCATGTAAACCATAAAAGGCCAGAACCGCTGCTTTATCAAGCTTAACTTGTCAAATGCAATGTTTTTTGGAGAAAACAGTCATCATACTAAATGTTGTAGGAATGTATAACGGATTTGAGCAGAATATTAATACTTGGATAACTAAATGCATTATTTTTATAATTTGTAGAAAATACAAAAGATAATTTGTGATTTTTTCTTTCCTATGGATTTAATATATCATATTTTTTCATTCTTACTAAAAAAAAATATTATTTTAAAGGCTTTTTAATTTTTTTACAATTATAATTGTAACGGGGCTGACGAGATGTGAGACGTGTGGATCCATCTGCAAGCTTTTATTAGAGAGACGTGGTAAACAGGCAGGGTCAAACAATGGCAAACAGGTATATGGCGGGCAAAACAAGAATAGTCCTAGGGCTAGCGTAGGTCACCGATCGGCAGACAGAATCACAGGGGCGAGACGAGAGGGAAAAAAAACAGAAAAACAGGCAAAGATCAAAAACAGGCAAGGCAAAACAAGGAAAACACGGAGACTCGGAAAGGGGTACAGGCTAAACAATACTCAGCAGAGAAAGGTGGTTAGAGTGGGTGTTATATAGTGAATGAGGTAATTAGAAACAGCTGTGTGCAATGAGTGCAATCAGGGCAGTGTGCAAAGAATGATGGGAAATGTAGTCCGGGGTGCTATGCAATAGTTTGTGTAGTGCGAGAGTCAATGTAATGGAAAGTGTGACATCTGGTGGTGAATAAACGGAAGTCCATGAACCGAATTCGTGACAATAATGAATTAAATTATTTACATTTAATTAAATTATTTTTTTACATTTTCAAATAATCGAAAAATACATAAAAAGGAACAGATACTGTCAGCACTGCTCTATATGCAGACTTTATGATAACACAAATAGTTGCCATCCAATATATAGCAATAAAATGAATGTGGAGAGCAGCTCAAAACATTTGATGAAATATGGCCTTATTATATTATATTTGACAGTATTATATTATATTATGATTTTTTCTTTTTTATTGCATTTCCAAAACAAGAAACCATAATATGTGACCCTGGACCACAAAACCAGTCATAAGGGTCAATTTTTCAAAACTGAGATTTATACACCATCTCAAAGCTGAATACAACTATACAACTATACAAAGAGATACAACTATTTGAAAATCTGGAATCTGAGGGTGCAAACAAATCTAAATATTGAGAAAATCTTCTTTAAAGTTGTCCAAATGAAGTTCTTAGCAATGCATATTACTAATCAAAAATTAAGTTTTAATATATTTACGGTAGGAAATTTACAAAATATCTTCATGGAACATGATCTTTACTTAATATCCTAATGATTTTTGGCATAAAAGAAAAATCAGCAATTTTGACCCATACAATGTATTTTTGGCTATTGCTACAAATATACCCCAGCGACTCAACACTGCATTTGTGCTCCAAGGTCACATATGTTAAACCATAACAAACATACAATCAATATCCAATTATTTTTACATTAGAAAACACAAAAACAAATAAAGTATGACCAATATCACAAGCAGTGACAACTTTTGGCCGTAAATACGACTGTGCTTTACCTGATTTTGTCAAATAATGTTGCACTGACCATGACAAAAAGTAAAAAATATTAACCCCTTTTTGATGTCTTTAAAGTCTTATTAACCCCTGCTTTTCTCGAACAGATCTTTGAAAGGGAATCTCTGCCACAAACTGGAACCAGATTCTCTTTTGGACATAACTTGCACACGTTTCCTTGAGGAGACTTACCGTAAGGGCAGATTGGATGCATTTGTCACCGGATACGATGGACATGGTGGATGATGGCTGCCTCTCAACGGACAACTACCATGATCTGGGTAAAGGGGGCGCTTCGGGGATGGGAGGCCGCGTGCACAGCATCGACGTGATTCTGGGCTTCAGTAAAGACCAGGATCCTCTGCTCAACCCGGTCGGGCCTGTCGGCACACACAAAGTGGACGGAGCAGATCTGGGAGAAGAGGAGAAACAAGTGACCTCTGACCCCTACGGCCACCTGCAAAGTCTTCCGGATAATTCACAGCAGTCAGCAGTGTATCACGGTGAGAATCGACAGGTTTACTAAATCACATCTCATTTTATAGAAAGTAAAAAGAATGTCACACATAAAGACACTACTTGCACAAAAAATATCTGAGTGGATTGTTCTTTACAATGCAAAACGCACTGTATACAATAATTAATGATGCATTTGCACATGCAAAACAGCATTATAGAGGATTCTACTTTCCTTCATGAGCTCCCGGTCTCTAGATTTGGCTTCTGAATCTCCTTCGATGTAAGTCTGTGGGTTTTTCCACCTGAGGCCTTTAATTTAACAGCACACCTTTCCCCAAACAAGACACTTGATTTGAAGACTCACTCATACTGTAAGAGATTAAATTTACACCAAAATGTAATTCTTAGGTTAGATTTGTTCAGATTTCTATGGAAGCCCGTTTTCGCCACTGAATAAAAAAAATTAAAAAGTAATTGCTACTTTTTATCTCACAATTCTGCCTTTTTTCTCCCAAATGCGAGTTTACATCTGACTTATTTTCTTAGAATTGTGAGATAGAAACTTGCAATTGTGAGAAATTAAGTCAAAATCGCGTGATATAAACTCACAATTGAGTTAGAGTTTCACAGGCCTAATAACAAATAATGAAACAAGCTTACAAACTACAGCTCTAATTAAACCTGTAGACATCAGTGTCACTGCAGCTGGTGTATCTAGTTTATGAAAGTTGTGTACAGCACGACGTTTAACACTTGCTAACATCAAACTAGTGGTTTTATTCTAATCCTGCCTGTCTTAATTAGATTCAACCTCACCTCAACATGTGGCGCGGTTTGCTCTTAGCCATTTCTGCGAAATGAAAATCTCTGCTGTTGTGTTGTCAGGCTGCTTGGCCACTCTTGGGCGAAACGCTGCAGTATTGAGTGAACCTCTTAACGGCTGGATTAGCAGTCTTGGCCACATGAGGTCTACAGGTTTAACCGGTGACATCTGCGTGCTGGATTACTGGGAGGATTTACGTACCATGACAGAAGTGATGGAACTCCCAAATCTTTATGAATTCATAAAATCGAAAGGTTAACATCTGACTCCATCACTGCACCATTTGGTAAAGGCAAAAGAACATGTAAGTAGCTTTATTAATGGTGCTTTTAAAGGGATAGTTCATCCAAAAATGAAAATTCTGCCATCATTTAATCACTGTCATGTTGTTCCAAACCGGTATGAGTTTCTTTCTTCGGTTGAACACAAAATAAAATATTTTGAAGAATGTTGGCTACGAAACAATTGACGGTAGCCATTGACTTCCATACAGTTTTTTCCATATTATGGAAGTCAATGGGTACCGTCGACTGTTTTTTTTTCTCAACACTCATCAAAATGTTTTCTTTTGTGATCAACAGATCAGATAAATACATGATGAAAGAATTTCATTTTTGGGTGATCTATCCCTTTAAGGCAGTGACATCTGCGTGCTGGATTACTGGGAGGATTTACGTACCATGACAGAAGTGATGGAACTCCCAAATCTTTAGGAATTCATAAAATCGAAAGGTTAACATCTGACTCCATCACTGCACCATTTGGTAAAGGCAAAAGAACATGTAAGTAGCTTTATTAATGGTGCTTTTAAAGGGATAGTTCATCCAAAAATGAAAATTCTGCCATCATTTAATCACTGTCATGTTGTTCCAAACCGGTATGAGTTTCTTTCTTCGGTTGAACACAAAATAAAATATTTTGAAGAATGTTGGCTACGAAACAATTGACGGTAGCCATTGACTTCCATACAGTTTTTTCCATATTATGGAAGTCAATGGGTACCGTCGACTGTTTTTTTTTCTCAACACTCATCAAAATGTTTTCTTTTGTGATCAACAGATCAGATAAATACATGATGAAAGAATTTCATTTTTGGGTGATCTATCCCTTTAAGGCTCCACGTTTTAACTTTAAAATGTACCTTATCCCACAACGATTGATTCCACAATAATAATGTGTCTTGTTGAGGAGAACTCTGCTGTTACTTTATAAGTGATCAGATGCACCATTTTTGTTTACCTGTTGAATGATAAAACAGGCGAAACAAATCACACAGACTTAAATTTAAAGCGTCTATCATAAATATATCAGAGTAGCACAGTACTTCATAAAAAGTTATATGCACCTAAAAGAGATAAAGAAACATGCAAGAATGAGAAAATAAAGAGTGGGATGTGTGTGATGTTAAACAGAGTTACCTGTCTCTCTCAGACAGCATGCAATTGCGAATTCAGATCTCTTTTGCGTCTTATTGCACTTCAATTGTCAAATACACACACAATTATGTCAAAATGCCCGTCATGTGGAGTATTCACGTAAACACAGTTAGTTATGTGTTAAATAAATGTAAACAAGTTGGGTGAAAACCGGATGTGTTTCAGTATATTGGAGACGGTCTTAAAGGGCCAGCTGTCTTATTTACCTGCTGCTGTCTGTCATTAATGTTAATCAAACAACAAAAGACAGCGAAAATCACTTACTGATCTTGATTTAATTACTTTTGGATCTTTACTAAGAATCAATTCATATGCATATGTGACTATGCAGTATTTTAGTTACTCATCATAATTCAATTTCTGTAGTATGTATTTTTTAATAGAGTAAACGTTAAATAAACCTACTGTAGTGTAGCTGAAAAACGTAAGTTTATTTAATTTGTATTTTTGTTCTATTGTATTTGTAATTTGCTTCTTTTTTCTTATTTTTAATAACATAAATAAAAAAAATGTAATAACAAAATAAAAATAGCTATATGGAGATGCATATACAGTAGATTACGTAAAATAACATTTCTCATATCGTGAGATTTTGGTCATAATAGTAACTAATTTCGTAGCAACACCCAAGAAAATATCCCAGCAACCACCCTAGCAACTACATAAAAACAGATTAAAACCCATTAGCAACCCATTAATTCTTTAATTAACTTTACAAGGGTACCTGGCAAATAAAGAGCACTCCGTTTACCCTGTGCTGTAGATACTGGACTTTACTCCACAGAGAAGTGCGACGCAGATTTGGGAGATCCACGGAGCAATGTGGAGAGCGACAGTCGCTCACCGGACGCTCCTGATGAGGATCAACCTAAAAAGAAACACAGACGCAACAGAACCACCTTCACCACCTATCAGTTACACGAGCTGGAGCGTGCTTTTGAGAAATCCCACTACCCAGATGTGTACAGCCGAGAAGAGCTGGCTATGAAAGTCAACCTCCCAGAAGTTCGCGTTCAGGTGAGCTTTGGGTGATACAAGCTGGGTCACTTAATGGTATTAGATAGACACAGTGATCAATGTAATTGTATTCCATTACAACCTTGACATTGGGGTTATTTGTTATGGACTTATGTTGAAAGGGTATTACAAGGTGAAGCTGTTTAACAAGGGGGTTTTGATTCAGTGAAGAGAATCTGGTTTGTTAAACTGATAAAGCTACATCTGTTAAACCTGTAAAGAAGGGAATGATGGGTGGATTTCAATCCGACTTTACTGAAACTGAGAGCAGTGTTGAGGAGTAACTATAGTTACATGTAACAGCATTATGTACACACACACACACAATGTTTCAGGAGTTTAGGACACAGAATTGGACACATGCTTATTCGATAACTTCTATTTCCTATTTGGGTTTATGTGTATGCTTAATTTTTTTCCAAGTAATTGTTAGATGCCAGTGTTTCCTGTCAGAGCAAAGATTTGAATTCAAAAACAATATCATAGCTATCAAACTACTTCTTGTTATGATTTTAAATCGTAGTAAAAAGAGGTGCTAAAATCAGATTTTGTGGTGTTGTGCTTTAAAATGATTATAATCTTAATTCAAGTGATGAAGGATTTTGAAAGACTGACAGTAATCAGTGTCGAGTACTACTGTAAGGTTAACCCTGTCTGCTTTAAATGTTTAAAAATGATTAACAGTTCAAAACATTTGTTAGAAATTTATAAAAGTAATCAAAAATGACTCAAATGTAATCAATTACATTACTTTAATAAAGATGTTTCAGGAGTTTAGGACACAGAATTGGACACATGCTTATTCAATAACTTCTATTTCCTATTTGGGTTTATGTGTATGCTTAATTTTTTTCCAAGTAATTGTTAGATGCCAGTGTTTCCTGTCAGAGCAAAGATTTGAATTCAAAAACAATATCATAGCTATCAAACTACTTCTTATGATTTTAAATCGTAGTAAAAAGAGGTGCTAAAATCAGATTTTGTGGTGTTGTGCTTTAAAATTATTATAATCTTAATTCAAGTGATGAAGGATTTTGAAAGACTGACAGTAATCAGTGTCGAGTACTACTGTAAGGTTAACCCTGTCTGCTTTAAATGTTTAAAAATGATTAACAGTTGAAAACATTGGTTAGAAATTTATAAAAGTAATCAAAAATGACTCAAATGTAATCAATTACATTACTTTAATAAAGTATTTGAAATAGTTACACTACTTATTACATTTTAAATAGGGTAACTTGTAATCTGTAACCTGTTACATTTCCAAAGTAACCTTCCCAACACTGATTGAGGTTAAGGAATATTCTGATATGTAATGCCAACTTAAAAAAAACAAAAAAAAACAGATAAATTACATTTTGCTCAGAAATATGCCACATTACAGGTTTTGAATGCCTTCTCATGACTAGAACATGCACTACAGTTAATTATCCATCACTTTGACAGGATTGGTTAGACATTTTCCATCAGTAAAATACAGTAACACTTGATATCTTTAATGTGACACTGACATAATAAGAGCTTATGTGGCAAGAGCTTTTTACGCGAACTCTTTCTTTGTTGAGGGATCTTTCTTTTTTATTTTGCTCTCACCTAGAATATACACTCTAAAAAATGCTGGGTTGTTTCAACCCAATGTTGGGTCAAATATGGACTAACCCAACTGTTGGGTTAAATTTTGGTTACATTTTTAAATTAACTTTTTAACCCAACAGTTGGGTTAGTCCATATTTGACCCAACATTGGGTTGAAACAACCCAGCATTTTTTAGAGTGTATATTCCAGGTGAGAGCAAAATAAAAAAGAAGGATCCCTCAACAAAGAAAGAGTTCGCGTAAAAAGCTCTTGCCACATAAGCTCTTATTATGTCAGTGTCACATTAAAGATATCAAGTGTTACTGTATTTTACTGATGGAAAATGTCTAACCAATCCTGTCAAAGTGATGGATAATTAACTGTAGTGCATGTTCTAGTCATGAGAAGGCATTCAAAACCTGTAATGTGGCATATTTCTGAGCAAAATGTAATTTATCTGTTTTTTTTTGTTTTTTTTAAGTTGGCATTACATATCAGAATATTCCTTAACCTCAATCAGTGTTGGGAAGGTTACTTTGGAAATGTAACAGGTTACAGATTACAAGTTACCCTATTTAAAATGTAATAAGTAGTGTAACTATTTCAAATACTTTATTAAAGTAATGTAATTGATTACATTTGAGTCATTTTTGATTACTTTTATAAATTTCTAACAAATGTTTTGAACTGTTAATCATTTTTAAACATTTAAAGCAGACAGGGTTAACCTTACAGTAGTACTCGACACTGATTACTGTCAGTCTTTCAAAATCCTTCATCACTTGAATTAAGATTATAATAATTTTAAAGCACAACACCACAAAATCTGATTTTAGCACCTCTTTTTACTACGATTTAAAATCATAAGAAGTAGTTTGATAGCTATGATATTGTTTTTGAATTCAAATCTTTGCTCTGACAGGAAACACTGGCATCTAACAATTACTTGGAAAAAAATTAAGCATACACATAAACCCAAATAGGAAATAGAAGTTATTGAATAAGCATGTGTCCAATTCTGTGTCCTAAACTCCTGAAACATTGTGTGTGTGTGTACATAATGCTGTTACATGTAACTATAGTTACTCCTCAACACTGCTCTCAGTTTCAGTAAAGTCGGATTGAAATCCACCCATCATTCCCTTCTTTACAGGTTTAACAGATGTAGCTTTATCAGTTTAACAAACCAGATTCTCTTCACTGAATCAAAACCCCCTTGTTAAACAGCTTCACCTTGTAATACCCTTTCAACATAAGTCCATAACAAATAACCCCAATGTCAAGGTTGTAATGGAATACAATTACATTGATCACTGTGTCTATCTAATACCATTAAGTGACCCAGCTTGTATCACCCAAAGCTCACCTGAACGCGAACTTCTGGGAGGTTGACTTTCATAGCCAGCTCTTCTCGGCTGTACACATCTGGGTAGTGGGATTTCTCAAAAGCACGCTCCAGCTCGTGTAACTGATAGGTGGTGAAGGTGGTTCTGTTGCGTCTGTGTTTCTTTTTAGGTTGATCCTCATCAGGAGCGTCCGGTGAGCGACTGTCGCTCTCCACATTGCTCCGTGGATCTCCCAAATCTGCGTCGCACTTCTCTGTGGAGTAAAGTCCAGTATCTACAGCACAGGGTAAACGGAGTGCTCTTTATTTGCCAGGTACCCTTGTAAAGTTAATTAAAGAATTAATGGGTTGCTAATGGGTTTTAATCTGTTTTTATGTAGTTGCTAGGGTGGTTGCTGGGATATTTTCTTGGGTGTTGCTACGAAATTAGTTACTATTATGACCAAAATCTCACGATATGAGAAATGTTATTTTACGTAATCTACTGTATATGCATCTCCATATAGCTATTTTTATTTTGTTATTACATTTTTTTTATTTATGTTATTAAAAATAAGAAAAAAGAAGCAAATTACAAATACAATAGAACAAAAATACAAATTAAATAAACTTACGTTTTTCAGCTACACTACAGTAGGTTTATTTAACGTTTACTCTATTAAAAAATACATACTACAGAAATTGAATTATGATGAGTAACTAAAATACTGCATAGTCACATATGCATATGGATTGATTCTTAGTAAAGATCCAAAAGTAATTAAATCAAGATCAGTAAGTGATTTTCTCTGTCTTTTGTTGTTTGATTAACATTAATGACAGACAGCAGCAGGTAAATAAGACAGCTGGCCCTTTAAGACCGTCTCCAATATACTGAAACACATCCGGTTTTCACCCAACTTGTTTACATTTATTTAACACATAACTAACTGTGTTTACGTGAATACTCCACATGACGGGCATTTTGACATAATTGTGTGTGTATTTGACAATTGAAGTGCAATAAGACGCAAAAGAGATCTGAATTCGCAATTGCATGCTGTCTGAGAGAGACAGGTAACTCTGTTTAACATCACACACATCCCACTCTTTATTTTCTCATTCTTGCATGTTTCTTTATCTCTTTTAGGTGCATATAACTTTTTATGAAGTACTGTGCTACTCTGATATATTTATGATAGACGCTTTAAATTTAAGTCTGTGTGATTTGTTTCGCCTGTTTTATCATTCAACAGGTAAACAAAAATGGTGCATCTGATCACTTATAAAGTAACAGCAGAGTTCTCCTCAACAAGACACATTATTATTGTGGAATCAATCGTTGTGGGATAAGGTACATTTTAAAGTTAAAACGTGGAGCCTTAAAGGGATAGATCACCCAAAAATGAAATTCTTTCATCATGTATTTATCTGATCTGTTGATCACAAAAGAAAACATTTTGATGAGTGTTGAGAAAAAAAAACAGTCGACGGTACCCATTGACTTCCATAATATGGAAAAAACTGTATGGAAGTCAATGGCTACCGTCAATTGTTTCGTAGCCAACATTCTTCAAAATATTTTATTTTGTGTTCAACCGAAGAAAGAAACTCATACCGGTTTGGAACAACATGACAGTGATTAAATGATGGCAGAATTTTCATTTTTGGATGAACTATCCCTTTAAAAGCACCATTAATAAAGCTACTTACATGTTCTTTTGCCTTTACCAAATGGTGCAGTGATGGAGTCAGATGTTAACCTTTCGATTTTATGAATTCATAAAGATTTGGGAGTTCCATCACTTCTGTCATGGTACGTAAATCCTCCCAGTAATCCAGCACGCAGATGTCACCGGTTAAACCTGTAGACCTCATGTGGCCAAGTACAACAATAACATTTTAATGTATGTTAGCATGAGACTGGTAGAATCACATACCAATGTTGTTTGTGCAAAGTTACATTCAGTCATTCAACTTACACTATGTCAAAACCGTGCAACCTTGTAACTTTTGCATAATGTCCAAGCAAGGATACCAGAAAGGCATCCAACTCTTGGCAAGCTCCATCTATAAGTAGTAGTATGTTGGTACAGGACGCTCAGTGACCTAGAAAAGTATCTCAACAACAAACATTTTCATTCAAGTTCATTCATTTGTGCTTTTAAACTCTCCACTCACCTCATAGTCAAAGTTTCTATGGCAGTCAACATTACGAGGTTGAGTCTAAACAGTTCTCGACTTTGTCCTATTGTACAGGTTTGGTTCCAGAATCGGCGTGCAAAATGGCGGCGACAAGAAAAAATGGACATGGGAAGCATGAAGCTCCATGACTCGCCTATGCTGTCCTTCAACCGACCGGCCATGGTGCCCAACGTAGGGCCAATGACTAACTCTCTTCCTCTGGACCCCTGGTTGTCCTCGCCGCTCTCCAGTGCCACTCCCATGCACAGCATCCCGGGTTTCATGGGACCCGGCCAAAGCCTCCAGCCCACCTATACGGGCCACCCCGGCTTCCTGAACACTTCTCCAGGCATGGTGCAGGGAATGCAACCCATGCCACCACCTCCTTACCAGTGTCCTCCAGCATTTAATGACAAATACCCACTGGAAGACGTGGACCGCAGCGGCTCTAGCATCGCAGCTTTGAGGATGAAGGCCAAGGAGCACATTCAATCCATGGACAAAACCTGGCAACCCATGTAATGGGAAAATGGGGAGCGTTATAGTATTTTATTGGGATCTCATAGACATTTGGATGCATTTTTAAAAATGACCAGTATCGCAACATTAGGATTAGGGTTCACCCGAATGCCATTGGCGAGATCTGGAAATGTGAAGTATTGAAAGCTTGTTCTCATTTTATAGCTTCTGGCCAATAAGACAAAACACAGTTTGATTTGAAGGACCTTTGAGAATATTTTCATAACACAATTTATGCTTGGATTTACGCCGATGGTCAAACCTGCTTGGTGAATTGGTTTCATTTTGGGTTGCCAAGTCTGCAGTTTTTTCCACAGAATAGGGCTACTTCTGCACTGTTGCTGCGAGTTGTTTTTAGTCCACAGTTTAAAGCGATCTCTTCCACCCCGGAATGCAATTAGAATAGCAATTGGGCTGTATTTTTTGTATAGACCTGGCAACCATGACAACAACACACAGACTGTTTGGGATCGTGGCATCTACAGTAAGCCGTTTCTTACTTCGTACCCGCAAATGTCGAGCTCCGTAGGATTCTGGGTTTCAGTCGGTGCCAAGCTTCTCTGCTCCTCCAGGTTGAAGACTCGCAATAGCAAGTTTGGCCCGTTGGCAAATTAACAGGACAGCGCAGCTCAGCACAACTGATACCTCAATGCCTGTTCAGAGGTTACATTCATGTTCTACCATCTAGACATGAGAAATGATTTGAAGAAATCACTTGACTTTGATTTAAAAGAAATGACTTTGATCGAATAAACTTAAACCTAGATACAGAATGACTTTTGAATTGTAACTTTAAATGAGTAGCTGCATTATCAAGCCATGGTGTGAAGACTATTTCTAATTCAATAGCACATATTTCACCCGTGCCACAGTCCTGTTTGCCATTCAACATGATCATATAATCATATAAAATGAGTCTGAGGTTTAACTTTTCAGTGTCTGTGGGGTCTGTTTCAAGCACTGATGGTCAAATGTCTCAAAAGGTGAATTTTATGAAGAAAGTCTGTTATATTTCACCCCAAAAACAAGAGGACAGTATAAGAAATTATATATTTGCACAAAGAAAATTAAGCCAATTTTATTATGTATTTTTGATCCAAAATTCTCATTACTGTAACATCCCATATATATATATATATATATATATATATATATATATATATATATATATATAAATACATATAATATAAAATATATATACCTTCAAAAAACAGTCTTCCAATCATATTAAATAATCTTAAATTAAATTCAAGGAGTACTACAATTTGAATGAAATGCTATTAAATATTAAGAGCATTATTAATATTAAATAATTATTTATATTAAAAATATTTAATAATGCTTTTTTGTAAATTTCCTTTGCTTTTGGGCTGAAATATGACCTGGGCACTTCACATTTTTCAGACTCTTCCCAGAAATGGAAGTTGATTTTCACTTTGCATAATTTGATGTCTTAATTAAAGATGAAGTATTAGTATTATGAAATTGAAAATATCTTCAGTATTTAAATCAAAGTGTCACAGCTTACCCCAAATCACACATCCGCAGCCAACAAACATACTGCATGGTAATTTGGTCCAGCGGTAAGAGCCTTTGTTGTTTTTGGCACTGTCCACATTAAGGGGTGTTAAGAGATCCTGAAACGAAGGAAGTACAACAAAAAAAAGAATAACAGGGAATGTATGACATCCACAAGTGCTTAGCAGAAGCATTTGCAATGCATTCGAATAGTATTTTGGACAGAAGTCACACTAAAAATTAATGTCATTGCATTAAATTAGAAAATATCAAAGCAATTGACATTTATGTTAAATAAAGATAGTTGAGCACACCTTTCCAGCAAAACATTTGACAAAAACAAGTGATAAAACAACAGATCTAGAAAAAATGATGACTAAAAAGCACCATCTTATTAGAATTAATTGAGCAAAAATGATTGAAAAAATGATTGCAGACAATTGAATGACATTTACACATACTGTCTAAGGAGTGATTTCTCAGTACTGCTTTTTTTCGGACTTGTCATCAGCATAGAAGCTTTGTGAGGTCGTTAGTGGATTGTGTCGCTGTCGTAGCAGGTGTGTGTGTGTGTGTGTGAGGACGCGGAATGAGCGGCTCCCCGCCAGGACTCTTCATTGTTTAAGGTTATCGATCGCCCCCTCTCTGCTCTGAACTAACAGACAGGTGTCAGAACTGCTGCACGTCATTTAAATGTGCAAACGCTGTCCTTTCAATCGATTTGAGAAACAAACTGTGTCTTATCATATTCCTTTTCAGTTCTAACCGATGGTATCATGATAAGTTGAATACTTTGTGGACTCTGTAACTATGCAAAGAGGGAAAAGAAATACATATCATGATCCATTATACACATTTTTTTACGCACTGTGATGCAAAATGGTACAAAACAAAAGCTTGAACTTGGATGCAAAAACATTATTGATTCTACAGTATGTTTGACATTTTGTTTATTTTGTAGGCGTGTATTCAAGAGTATAATTAATAAAATAGAGTTCTTATTAAAGCACGGTTTATGAATTTTTGTGAACTGTGATGAAGCCAAAAAGATAGTATTTTCTTTAAAGATGTGTACACTTAGACCTCATAGGAGTCACAATCGTTGCAGCTTTATCATTGCATGCATATAAATTGTCTTTATGTTTGTTACAGTGCTTTTGGGGTGGGACATTTGAATGTTATTAAATATGTCTTTAGATTTTTTTTGAGATAAAGTTGTTGAATTTTTTGCACTAACAATTGGAATAAAGATGAATGATTAAAATGCATGACTGGTTAACTTTTTTAGTTAATATAAAGATATGGCACTAACAGGGAGCTCATTCAAAATGTTAATTAAATGTAAGTTTATATCTAAACACTATGTGAAAATATTTTGCCAAAGTACTACATGTGCAAATTAACTAGTTTTGGTCAAAAATATAATTTAATATTACTAACAAAATTCTAATGATAAATCAAATATTGTAAAATATTCTCTCATTGCTCACATAATATTGTAAATCACATGCTCAAATGCAACAATTTAGTTATTTTCAGGTAAACTATAACTAAAAGAAAAGGAAATAGCAATCATGTATGAGATTTTTAATATCAATCCACTGCAACACTGTCAAAATTAAAAAATATAACGCAATGCCCAAATGATCAATCATATTACTGATATCATTTGAGCAGTGTTTAAGTTTAACTTTTTTTTAAACAAGAATTTTTTATATCTATAAAGGAACAGTTCACTCATAAATGAAAATGTGCTGAAAGTGTGCTCACCCTCAGGCCATCCAAGATGTAGATGAGTTTGTTTCTTCATCAGATTTGAAGAATTAGATCACTTGCTCACCAATGGATGCTCTGCAGTGAATGGGTGCCGTCAGAATGAGAGTCCAAACATCTGATGAAAACATCACAATAATCCACAAGTAAATAATAATGAAGACTTTTTTTAACTTCAAGCTGTTGCTTTGGCTAAAATATGAGTCTGCTATCCATAATATTGCTTTCTCCTGTGAAAAGTCATTTAGTCTGAATCGGGAGCGAAGCCTTCACAGATCAAGCATCATTTACATTTAGTCATTTAGCAGACACTTTTCTCCAAAGCAACTTACAAATGAGGACAATGGAAGCAATCAAAATCAACAAAAGAGCAATGATATGCAAGTGCTATAACAAGACTCAGTTAGCTTAACGCAGTACACGTAGCAAGGCTTTTAAAAAAGTTTTTTAATCATATAATAAATAAAAAGAAAACAAATAGATAGAATACAAAAAGATTATAAAAGCTAGTGTTAGATTTTTTTTTTTAAGAAAAACAAGCAGTTAGTAAATGAATAGAGTGCAAGTCTAAAAAGTCTTTTTTTAACAAGCCAAAACAGTCCAAAACAACTATAAACAATTATATGTGGGTGGATTTTGATGTGAGAGACAACAGGAGATGGGCTTTATCACTGGATTACTGACTCGTGTTTTGGCCAGTAGTGATGGATTAAAGTTAAAAATGCCTTAATGATGGATTTGTTTCTTACAAACACGCAGCTTTTGGCTTCACAAGACGTTAATTGATGGACTGGAGTGGCGTGGATTACTTGTGCATTATTGCTCTCATTCTGACGGCACCCATTCACTGCAAGAGCATCCATTGGTGAGCAAGTGATGCAATGCTACATTTCTACAAATCTGATGAAGAAACAAACTCATATACAGTTTGGATTGCTGGATAGTGAGCACATTTTCAGCAAAATTTTACCTTTAGATGAACTGTTTGTTTAAATATCACACATGAAACTGAGCTCTGAGCACGGAGCTCAACTAGGGACTGAAAGAGTTTTCCCCCTCATTAGTGAGCGTGTTCAGTGGCCCTGACTAGGTTGTGGGTGTAGTGGCTTGTCCTCGCCTGCCCTTGCAGGTTAACGGCACCAAGCCAGCCTGTTAAGAAGATGAGCCGGCCGTCCATCAGCCCTCCGCAGGGGACAGAGCGAGGGGGGGCGGCTCTTCACCCCTACGATCTTCAATGGTGTAAGAAAAATAATTTTGTTTTCCTTTTGAATTATACAGACATTTTATTTTCCTATTTACATTTTTTTTTCAAAATTAAGTAGTTTTATTCTTAAAACAAGAAAAATATCTGTCAAAGGGTAAGAAAAATAATCTTGTTCTCCCTTTGAACTGTACAGATTGACAGATGTTTTTTGTTTTAAGTTTAAACTCACTTAATTTGGACTTTTTTCTTTCTTTCAGAAAACAATACAATCTTGAATCATTTCGCTTCTCAAGTAAATGCATCTTGATTTAACAATGTTTAGATATTTGTACTGGAAAACAAGACAAAAATAATGAGTAAGAAAATTATTTTCTTGCAGTGAATATCGGCCACCCTATTCTCTAAAATTTAAGGTGGCCATATAAGACGGGTATGTTTTTTTCACATTAGCCAATGCCAATAATTAGAGTCTAAATATTGGCATTGGCTAATGTGAAAAAAACATATCCGTCTTCGTCAGGTAGAGCTGAAAACTGTTAAGATCTCTTTGCACAGACCACAAGAACTGCAACACGGACTGTGATTCACTGCTAAATGAGTGCTTTATTTTCCTGGCTCGGGCTCGGGTCTGATAATAATGAATTGATTGTGTGTGTTTTTCGGTCCTCACGCTGTGCAGGGATCTGGAACTTGGGATGTAGTTAACTCTCTGATTAGTGGAACATGCTCTACGGTGAAAATAATAAGGGAAGCAAGCGGAATTAATCGGGTTTGATTTCTACAGCTTTTCTATGTCCTCTTCACATGCCATAATGAGACGGTTTGGCATGGCGACAGGAGGGGGAGCGAGAACGTGCTTGACCATTGTTTTCCCTTTTTTGTGGCTTGTGAGGACATCCGGTATGTTTGAAATCACATGTTGCCATATTACTCGCACTATTTTTGCAGTACACTCTTAAAAATAAAGGTGCTTCACGATGCCATAGATGAACCTATTTGTCTAAAAGGTTCCGTAAAGAAGCTTTAACATCTGAAGAACCTTTCTGTTTCACAAAAGCTTCTTTGTGGCGAAAGAAGGTTCTTCAGATTACAAAAAGCTAAGAAAGAGATGGTTCTTTAAAGAACCTTTGACTGAATGGTTCTTTGTGGAACCAAAAATGGTTCTTCTATGGCATCGCTTGAAGAACCTTTTGAAGCACCTTTATTTTTAAGAGTGTATGCAGTGTGTATGCATGAAATGCATTGTGTGCAAACTTTGTACATGCATGGTAAAAACCAGACTAGCCCACTACATCTGCCAAAGAATTTAGTATATTCACAACAAACACAGAGTGAAATAATGCACTGCAGTGAACTTGACCTCCTATTTCCAATGTGAACTGGAAGCTAAAATATATTCAATTTCTTTCTGACTTGGATTTAAAATGCAAAACAATCGTATGTATTGCAAACATGCAACCCTCAAGAAAAATAGCATGGATATCTGTCATTAATTTAGCCTTAATTTAGTTTAGGCAAAAATGTGTAATCAATCTATCTAGAAAAATAGGCTGCAGTTCAACATTGGTTGGTTAACACATAATCACTAAATCATGAATGTACAAGCATGTACAAAAAAATACCCACATTCATAAATGCAAGTTTACAAAAGGCAAACCTCTTTTTATGGTGCTTGAAAAAGAGATTCAAATGTTTGTAGATGTGATGTCAAAACCTAAAAATAGTAAAGCAATTAAAACCATTAATATATGCTCCTCCTTTAACATTTTCACATGTTAAAAAAACAATAATAATAATAAATAATGGTGCTGACCTGCAAAGTATATTTTCTGTATTAAAATTTGCATTGTAACATGGAAATGTAAATATATGCATAATATGTATTTGTCTGTAAACTGATGCTTATGTACCCTCTTTTTGTTTTTTCCCCCCTTTTCTTTTTCCTTGTTCCTTCTTGTTGAGGCATGTGAAATGTTTTGTTATATAGTGAGATATGGCACTGTACATGCTACTTGTTGACAATAAAGCATTATAAAAATACCTGATCACAGAGTCACAGCGCCATCTACAACTGCTCAATTGAACTGCACTAACAACGCAACTGTCCAATATGCACGAGTCCCCACTAAATAACGTAGCTGCTGTTCCAACCAAGCAAAAATGATTTGTTTAACCCAAACTAAAGAATAATAATGTGCATTTGATTAGATATAACTGCAGTAAAAGATTATGACTGCAGTAAAAGATTATGAGATGCATTATTTGAATGCTTGGCCAAAGAGATGTGTCTTTAATCTAGATTTAAACAGAGAGAGTGTGTCTGAACCCCGAACGGTATCAGGAAGGCTATTCCAGAGTTTGGGAGCCAAATGCGAAAAATGAAACAGAGTGAAACAGGATATTCAGTGTGTGAACATGTAAGGACTGGGAGTTGATTTTATCCACTGGGAATTTAATGCAAGTCTAAATTGCATTGTTGCATTGCTTTATATTATTGAGATAGTTTTGCAGTGTGCATCTGTGCATGCTTTATGGGCTAATCATTGCAACACAAGGCGATTTTGTGACTGTTCACATAATTCATGAATAATGTGAAACTGATGCTGCCACAAGTAGGCTATGATTCGACAGGTAATAATTACTTTTAAAGGGTTAGATTAAAAATGAAAAGTAAAATTTACTTACCCTCATCTCGCTTAAAAGCATGTATGGTTTTCTTTTTCTGTGGACCACAAAATAAGAAGATTAGCAGAATGTCCACACTGCTCTTTTGACCTGTAGGGAGGGATGTTAAGCCACAAAAATGTAATAAACTACCTGTAAATATGACCATTTTTATTGTTATGCTCCTGAAAGGGTGTAAATGTAAAAGAATCAGCTTATTCATTGCAGCTTAAATATACTTCCTCATTAATGAAGTTTGTTTCCAAGCAATAGCTGCTCTGAAAACAAATCAAATGCATGACAGCCCTGCAACAACTTCTGGAAACTGCATTTTGATTAAGCCTTGAGGACTTACAGATGCAACACGTTGTTTATTGTAAATGTTTGGGTGTGTTATTGTCGTTTCTGAAGCGTTTTCCATAAGTTGTCTTCAAACACGATATGCAATTTCTTGTCTTTTACAGTTGATCATATCAAAGTCAACAGATAAAGCAGAGCAAGCTGTATTTAGAGGGAAACAAAACCCTGTGTTTGTGTAAGCACCGTTTTCCGCGTACACGTCTCGCTGTGAAAATCTCACTCAACCGGCCTTCCCGCTGATGTTACCCTGGAAACTGATCCTGAGTCAGTTTTGTCTTGTCATGTGCCGCGACCGCGGGTCATTGCGTACAGTAACGGCTGGTCTGAGAACAGCTAAAGAGGCGGATACAGTATCCGGTGTAGTGGCGAGCCAGGCACTTCGTGGTCTCTTGTGATTGGTCGAGAGCGTCAGCTGTGGACCAATCAGCGGCAGACATCTGTGCAGCCACGCGCTTCTCCCGAGCCACTGATAAACCGAGAGCAGCAGAGCGCGAGAGGGACGGAGGGAGTGTGCGGGTTAATTCCTCAAATTAACAAAAATGCAAATTATTACATTATTCCAGCTTGTTTCTGCCTCAATATTGGCACTGGCTGCCAATGCAGAGGTGTATTTTAAAGAGCAGTTTCTGGATGGAGGTGAGTGGATCATTGAACTCGCATGTCATGGTTGATTTATAGGTCACAACATTAAAAGTGACATTAAAATCGCTTCTCGACTGAATAATTGATTGGCTGTGATGCTTAATTATACTTTTGTTATGTTTGGAAAGCAAATTTTATTACTTAGCAGTTTTGGTTTATGCATATTAGTTTGCCAGAGCAAAAATGAAACCATAAAAAATGATTCTTTCTTTCTTTGTTTGCACAATGAATGTTACAGTACTGAAGAAGTGCATTATGGCACATGGGTTGTTGACATTCATTAACTTTTAAAAACATAAAATCAAACATTTAGGCCAAAAATGTTAGGTTATGTATGCTTGTGCACTCCTAAAAGTTGACAAAATATAGAATTTAACCAGTTGAAACTTCTATTCTTGGGACCAGAGGTTCTGATGACTCGTCTTGCACTAAGGGGCGTGTCCACATATCTGTCCAATAAAACGCTCTGGTTAACGAGAAAGCCACGCCCCTTGAGTCCCATGACAGCAAAAGAAAGTATCAAATCATGTTTCACGGCTGTGATGTAAACTCAATTCTATTAGTTTTATGGAATGTCACACCACACCACAGTATACTGATTAAATGTCATGTGCCCACTGCATCTTATAAGTCATCATTTAAGGCCTTGTCTAATTGGTTTGTTATTTGCACAAGATGTGTATATGTATTTAAACGAAATTTTTGATCAAACATATCAGCGGATACGTTTTGATAATGCAAAACTTAAATTAGCGCATGTTAACTGCACGTGTCTATCAAATGGGTTTGCAAGAACAGGACGTTTCTTAAGTTATTCCACAAACTTCCTTAAATATCGATCATTAAACGTGTGTGGAATGTGATTGAACCTGCAACCCTCATAAACTCTTCTCGTTTCCTCCAAGTTCATAGATAAAGATTTATAATTGCACAAATCTTGTACAGTTTGAGTTAGTAAGTTAGCTGGTGATGACATAAATATTTATATAGTGTTCTTTTTCAATAGAAATGTAATTATTATTTTTTTACTCATTATTTAGCACCTCATTTTAATATCATTTTTATTGGCATTTGTTATTATTAAATGGTATATTTAGTTTTCTTGTCATTTCTTGTTTTGTTATAAAGTTTTGGCAATACTTTATATAAACACAATTATGCCAATAATATATATATATATATAAATGAAATGTCCTTTTTAGGAAGGTAATCACATTTGATTTAATTTCAGTTAACAAACATTTCAAGTAATGAAAGTGTTTTTTAAATGGTTTTAGTTAACCGTAATAACCCTGGTTTGTTTCATAATCATAACTGATTTACTTTGCAACATTGACACTGTTATTGAACTGAACTGAATCTAAATTGATCTGAATAATGACTTTATTGTCTTCTGTAGAGCTGCTTTACAGCGAAAATTGAATTTGTTTCATAATAGTTGAATTTTACAACATAAACACTCGTATTTTCCTGTTTTTAAATGTGAAACTGCTTTGAAACAACTTGTGTATTTGCATGAAATGTCCCTTTTTAGGATACTAATCCTGTTTTCATCTCATCCTTGTTCGCAGTTACATTCTCTGATGTTGTTTTAGCTTTATTTCTTCTCTTCTAACTTTATTATCTGAATTCGCAGATGCCTGGAAGGGTCGATGGGTGAACTCGGAGCACAAATCTGACTATGGCCAGTTTAAACTAACCGCCGGAAACTTCTACGGAGATGCTGAGAAAGACAAGGGTAGGCTTCTACATCCCTAAAAATAGGCCTGGGCGATAAAACGGTATCGATATTTATCGACGGTACACCTTCCTCGAGAACGTTCGTAAAATGTTTCTATATAGGCACATGTTATGAGTGACGCAGACAGCACACGCAAACATGAGGGCTGTGCCTGCCTGTGATGAGGAGATTGTGAATAATAATAATTATTATTATTATTAGTCGAATATAAAATAAACATTTGCATTTGAATGCAAAAATAGTACAATCAAATGTTAGGTGTGCGTCTGGCGCGCGAGATGCGGTGATGATGATGTAAGTGACGTTGTTGCATTTTAACGTTTTGTTAGTCTAGCCCACGAGACGCGCAGTTGCTGCGTTATGCATTTAAAATATTAGAGAAATATAGAAGCTCAATCCGTAGAAGATCTTGATTAGGTTAAAACTGAAACCAGCGCATTTTCTAGACGGACAAATATGACTGCTGCACTTGCATCACACAGAAGAGATGTATAGAAAGCCATGCAATGTTTAAACTTTTAAAAAACACGTCACGAATTTGTGGAAGTTTATTCCCTTTCACTGCGTCTCATATATTTTTAAAGGCAATCTGCGTGATCGGTGCTTCGGCTCTTTGGATTAAGCAATGCATAAATACATGATGCTGTTTTGTTCATAATTTTTTTTAAGCAATTTACGAAATTATATTTGAGTTCATTTAGACGTAATGCACGTTTTTTCATAGACACTTATTTGACAATTAAATGTGCTGCATTATTTTGCTCATTGCGCCCTCCTGTGGCCTCGGGAAACAAGCCAAAAGTTTAACCTATTTAATCTGCATAAACAAAAATTTGAAATGAGATATGTTTAATTTTTATTTTGTGTTTGACTGTTAAAACAAAAAAAATTGTTGTTTGTCTCAATAAATTAAAAAAGTTAATTTAAAAATACAGTGGTTAAATGTAAAAAACATTTTTTCTATTGCTCTTTGTTTTAAAAAAAGGTTATAAAAAAATTTAAATAATTATTGATACTGAACAATATGAAACATTATATCGTTGATACACTTTTTAGCTATATCGCCCAGCCCTACCTAAATACTTTACCTTTGGTTCAGCAAAGAAGCAAATGATGAGTTTGCTTGACTTTTCTTCACCTACAGGTCTGCAGAGCAGCCAGGATGCCCGTTTCTACGCCACTTCAGGCCGCTTCGAGCCCTTCAGCAACGAGGGCAAACCTCTGGTGATCCAGTTCACCATCAAACACGAGCAGAAGATCGACTGCGGAGGCGGATACGTTAAAGTCTTCCCGGCTGATCTCAACCAGGCTGACATGCACGGAGACTCCCAGTATTACGTCATGTTCGGTACGTCGACCGTAACGCCTGGATGTATTATAGGAAAGGAGTCGTTTATTTATATTTTCGTGTCTGAATCATCTCAACAGGGCCTGATATCTGCGGCTACAGCACCAAGAAGGTCCACGTCATCTTCAACTACAAAGGCAAGAATCACCTCATCAAGAAAGAGATCAAATGCAAGGTGAGTTCCTGTTAAAAAGTCTAATTCACTCCAGGGTTTTAAAAGACAATATTCAGTAATAATATCGATTTAATGCACTGAGACAGTCAGACGAGAACAAAATTTGAACTGAATTGAGCTGATAATGATAAAGCATTGACATTATTGAACTGAATTGAATCTACGTTGGAACTAAATTGATCTGAATAAAGAAACTTGTTTTATGTAGAGTTGCTTTTACAGCTGAAATGGAATTTGTTTCATAATTTAATAATTAACACGGCTATTTTCCTGTTTATAAATGTGAAGCTGCTTTGAAATGAACTGTAACGTGTAAAACACTTTCTAAAAGAACAAAAACAGAATAGTTCAGCCAAAAATGTAAACTGCGTCATCTAATCATCTACTCATCGTTACTAGCAGAATATCTGGAATATTTTCCATGCAATAAAAGTGAATGATGACTTTGAAAATACTGATAAATGCATGTCATAAATGCATGCTGGGATGATTTCCATATGGCCCAAAATAAAATATTTTCAAAATATACAAACATTTCCTACCAATATATTTTTGGGCATTTTTTAAATTTTTATATATATATATACAGTGGGTATGGAAAGTATTCAGACCCCCTTAAATTTTTCACTCTTTGTTATATTGCAGCCATTTGCTAAAATCATTTAAGTTAATTTTTTTTCCTCATTAATTTTGCCCTCCATTCACATGCCACATTTGAAGAAATTTTTTTTGTCTATATGTGAAGATACAACATGTTTGAATAAAATTAAGCAATGAATAAAGCCAAAATGTAGGCTACTGCGAGATTGGAAATGTAATTTCTTGCCCCTGGAATGTATTTTGGCAAATTAAGGTTGAAAGTAAATATATTGTCAGTTTCAAAAATATATTTTGTTGAGTTTCACTGTTTACAACACAAATTTAGCATTTATTTCAAATATATTTTAGCCAGAAAATATATTTATTTTTTTGCCAAAAGGGGTTGAGAGTATCTGTAAAATAATTGTCATAGAACGAAATTGACATTTTAGAACAAGCTGTCTTAATGAAATCTCTTTTTCTCTCCATGCAGGATGATGAACTGACTCACTTGTACACACTGATCCTGAATCCGGATCAGACGTACGAGGTGAAGATTGACAACGAGAAGGTGGAGTCTGGCTCTCTGGAGGAGGACTGGGACTTCCTGCCCCCGAAGACGATCAAGGACCCCGAAGCCAAGAAACCTGAGGACTGGGACGACCGCGCCAAGATCGACGACGAGACGGACACCAAACCTGAGGTTTGATTCGGTCTCATATCACCTGCAAGGCAGAGCTGGGTCACTTTCAGCTTTTAACTCTGACTGTGTAATGTTGCCAGGACTGGGATAAGCCTGAGAACATTCCCGATCCTGATGCCAAGAAGCCAGACGACTGGGATGAAGATATGGACGGAGAGTGGGAACCTGCCATGATCCCAAACCCAGAGTACAAGGTACAGACTTACATGCTTGAAGATGCTTCAACAAGACGCTTCCACGGTGTTCCAGATCTCTGATCTTCATTTATTGTTGTTATGTTGCAGGGTGAGTGGAAACCCAAACAGATGGACAACCCCAACTACAAGGGTGTCTGGGTGCATCCTGAAATCGACAACCCTGAATACACTCCTGATGCCGAGATCTACAAATTCGACAGCATTGGAGTCATTGGGCTGGATCTCTGGCAGGTCAAATGCCTTAGTCTTGCCATAAAATGTCCTTTCATTTTTTTTTTTTAACTATGACAGTTTTGTTGTAAAAATCCTATTAACAATATAAGTTGAAAAAAATTATGAATTGAATTTACTTAATTTTTTTAAGGTAAGTGGTTGCAATCAATTTATTTTAGCTATGTTTAAATAAACAAAATTAGTTGACTAACTTTTAGCATGCTTCTTTTTTTTTTTTTTGAATGTAGCTAAAATAAATAGTTTGCAACCACTTACCTTAAAAATGTTTAATATAATTTGTTTCAGTGCAGGAAGCAGTATAAAAATGTCAATAATTATGAAATTCAGCAATGCATGTGGTAGTATTCATGGCATGCATTCGCTCTGTCCATGATTTACTAAATATTTACAGTGTTGTGAATATTGCATTGGTCGTAATGTGCTTTTTATGAGGCCAGTTCATTTTTATTGAAGTTTAATTCTTGCTTTAAACAGTCTATTTTTTTGCAATGATTTGATTGAAATGATGGTTCCTCTCACGCCTTTTGTTTTAAAGAAATTTCAGAGGAATTACTAAATATCAGTAAAATAATTACTACTGAATAATAATACTGAAACTTTAAATTAAATTAAAATGGAAAAATGTTAAAAATAAATTATCAATATTTATTATTATTATTATTAATCTGTATTAAGCCCTAATTATATAGTGTTATTTTAGTATTTTTAAGCAAGTAGTTTTTTATTAATATTTTGAATTACTTTTTATTTTCAGATTTTTAAAATTGTAATTTTAGTTAAGGTTTTAGGAATTTTGTTGTGTGTTTTAGCATTTTTTTATTTTATTTTTTTTTAATACAGCATGCCTATTGTTTTATTCGTTTTTTTTTTTCAGTTTTAGTTTTAGTACATCAAGTTAAGCTAAATAAAAAATGAGAAATATTTTTTTTTATGGTTTTAGTTTAGTTTTAGTTCATTATAATAACCCTGGCATGTGGTTGCATACACAATAGTGAGTTTAGAAAGAGGAAATCTATTTTAGAACTGCTAATATGACTATTTGTCAGAGTTTGTGAGGTTTCTCATCACACTTTACACCGTGTTTGCACTTTAAACCACTAAGAGGCGCTTTTCTCCCTCTATCAAATTCAGTTCACTGTGAGAAACACAGCAGACACCAACATGTTTCTGTTTCCGTTTTGTCTCTCCAGGTAAAATCCGGCACTATTTTTGACAACTTCCTAATCACAGATGACGTGAAGGAAGCCGAGGATTTCGGAAATGAAACGTGGGGTGCTACAAAGGTACAAGACACAAAATTACAGTGAAAGAGTTTGATTTTAGCATGTTGAATACTTTCATAAGCAATAAAGATACATTTGAAATTGTCTGTGTTGTCACAGGGTCCTGAGAAGAAAATGAAGGAGGAACAGGATGAGAAGAAACACAAAGAGGAGGAGGAGGAGGAGGAGGAGGAGGAGAACAAGGAGCAGAGCACAGAAGCAGACAATGAGGAGAAAGATGAAGGCAAGGAGGAAGAGACAGAAGAGCCTCCAGAGGAGGGAGACGAAGATGATGCGCTTCCTAAAGATGAACTGTAACGCAGGAAGTAGATTCCACATTCCGTGGTTGCCAGGGAAACGACCGCAGTGCATTCATTCTAAACACCACGCCCTTTGAGACGGCGATGATGTCATACAGGGGCAAACGGGCGAATGGAAGTTCTCAACCCATACGTTTCATTTGCGACCTTTGACCTTTAACGAGCCAGTTTTTTGTTATTGAAGTTTTCTGTACAGTACCAGGGGTCTGATATGTTTGACATCTTTTAATGCTGATCTATGATCAGTTTATTTGTAAAATCAATGCCCATATTAGTTCATGTTGTTGGTGTCAGTTATGTTCAGGTAGTTTGAAGGAACTAGACGAAGTTCATGGAGTTTTCTTGAATTATAGTTATGAAAGCCCGTTTTCACCTCTGAATACAAAAAGAAAAAGAACATTTATCTCGCAATTCTCAGTTTATATCTCACAATTTGGACTTTTTGTCTTGCAATCCTGAGAAAAAAGTAAGAATTGTAAGATATAAACTCTAAATTGCAAGATATAAACTGAGAAAAAAAAGTCTGAATTATGAGCTTTAAACTCAAAGTGGCAAGATATAAAGTAAGAATTATGAGATATAAACTCAAAACTGCAAGATACAAACTCATGATACAGAGAAAAAAGTCTGAATTGTGAGATTTAAACTTAAAAGTGCTAGGTATAAACTCAAAATCGTGAGATATAAGCTTAAAATACTGAGAGAAAAAAGTCCGAATTGTGAATTTTTTAATTCTAATGTTAAGACTTCAATTGTGGAAGTAAGGACTATGAGATATAAACTCGTAATTCGGAGAAAAAAACGTAGAATTGTGAGAGACGGTTACATTTTTTATTCTGTAGCAGAAACAAAAAGCCTCAGAATTGCAAGGGAACAAGTCAGAATACTGGGTTTATATCTCGCAATTTTGAGGAAAAACTAAGTCTGAACTGTGACAAAGTTACAATTACATTTTAGTTTTTTTCCGTAGTGGAAACGGACTTCCATAAATAGTATGGAATGGGATGTTACACAGTTCACAGCTTGCATAGTCGTTTCTCCACATTGCTGAAATGTTCAAACTATAGTCCTCGTTTCTGAAACACAAGCAGAACAAAATCATTTTTTTGTGTAAATTGTTGCAGGAAAACTTAAAGCGATTTATACAAATTAATTCGGCTTTTATTTCATCAACGAGGACCGATGAATGTTTGTACTGTAGTGCAAAAGAAATTCACAATTGGCATAATGTTCCTTTGGCACTAATGATTTAGTTTTGTTCTGTTACCGCAGTATGTGTGCTGTGGTTATCAAGCTCCTAAACAAGATATTCAGTCAAATTCCTTTCTTTTTCCAGCTCTATTTATTTACAAAGTCTTGCAGTTTGAGTTTTACCTTTCAGAATTGTTTATATATATATATATATATATATATATATATCTTTTGCTACTTGAAAATAAATAGCTACAATAAGGGATGTAATAATATTTGCAAAGATTTTAAGGCCTCTTTAAAAAAAACTAGTTGTCTACACACTGAACTAAGTCCCAAATGTTCAAATTGGATTGGTACTGAAAATCCTGTTTATTGACATTAAACCACCTTTTTACATGTTGAGAGTTGTAATTAATGTCAAAGTTTTAATAAATAACTTTATTGTACATGCAGTTGTAATATTTAGAGTTTTTGAGCACATTATGGTTTCATACTCGGAACTTTATTTTATTTATTTACAGTGTTGGGGAAAGTTACTTTTAAAAGTAATGCATTGCAATATTGGGTTACTCCATAAAAAAGTAACTAATTACGGTACTAAGTTACTTTTTATGGAAAGTAATGTGTTACTTTACTTTTGCGTTACTTTTTAAATTTGGACAGGGCTTACTTGTTTGTTTTTAAAATAAAAAAGTGATATTTTTGGCAAATATAAAAGCCTTTTCAAACCAAAAGTGAAATGAATGCGCCTCAGGCTGAAGGAAAAGTACAGTAGAATGCAGAAGAAGACATTTCAACACACTTCAGCAATAAACAAAGACACACAAATGTTTGTCTAGAGTAATTTGTGCTTATTAGTACGCTTGAACTGGATCATCGAAGGTCAGAAGCAAAGACATTGGTTAATAGAATGGGATTAAATACATAAAGCATATTTGAGTTGTTTAACATAATTATTGCAGGTTTGTTATATTCTGAGTTGCATTATTTTTATTCATTTTGAGGAATACTGAATCTGTGTTTGTTTGTTTTTTTTGTGAGTGAGATGAATTAATGCATATTCATATTTATTTTAGAACTACAGTAACATCTTCTGATTTCTCTCAACATGGGGACAGGAGAGCTGTCAGTCAATAAATTGGAAAAAAAAGTAACTTGCGTTACTTATTTGAAAAAGTAACTCAGATATTCTCTTGTAAATTAAAAAGTAATGCGTTACTTTACTAGTTACTTGAAAAAAGTAATCTGATTACGTAACTTGCGCTACTTGTAATGCGTTACCCCCAACACTTTATTTATACTGATATAATTCAAGTTAGTTGTTTACACTAAAAGAATAGATGAAGATATCTGAACATTTGTCCATGTTTACACATTTCCCATACGCTTTCATGAATTCATAATTTCTCTAGAATGTTTGTTAATCATCTTTTTCTGTAGATTTAGTAAATATTGAGTAATAATAATTTTTGTGTGGTTTAATGAATACGTTTACTTTGTATATGCAACACGAAAGCTGGTCCCAAAATTAAAGTAAAATAAAAAATTTAACTGAAAGTTTTCCAGTCTCAAGCCATCTGTAAGAAGATTTGAAGCAGAGCAGGATAGCTGTATATAGACTGTATGATTTGTGTAAATCTCACTAAAGATATTACACAGACTTTATTCAATCATTTTTTCACAATTTGAACTGCACAAAAGTGGTCAAGTAAGACATGTTTAGGTTGTTTCTGGTAGCTGCTTGCATTATTTTCACCATATATGCTTTCTATAATGGAAAAGCTGATTAACATAGTCCTTTGAGTCCCATTCTTAATTCCAATCACATCAGTTTTATACGGTGGCAGAGAAGTGCAAAGCAAATCACAATTCTGAAAACAAAATAACAAATTACAAACGCAAATGCAAGTCTAAAAAACAAAATAACAATTCAGAAAGCACAACAACAATTCAGAAAACATTATAACAAGTCAGAAAACACAACGGCAAATCCGAAAACAAATGAACAAGTCAGAAAACACAAGGACAAATCAGACAAACCGAAAGAGGTAGGTATATATTGAGACAGCGCCATTGGTTTGGGATTACTCACCGCTGACTGGACGAGACATCTGTCAATCAACGTATACAGGGAAGAACAGCAGAGTCGTGGTAGAAAGTTCAGAGATGGTATTAAAGTAGCTCAGTTTAAATGTATTGTATGAATTGCCCTTACTCTGGAATAAAACATACGGAGTGTATATTTATATTTAGTTAAAAGTAGCTGTTAATCATCAGCTCCAGTGGTGCAGATGGATAAGCACTTGACTTTGGCTTTTTGACACGATCGACCCGGGTTCGATCCCGCCTTTTGCCGAACTCTTTTTTTCTTTTCAAATCTCGTATCACATCGTAAAGGCATTTATTTTCAATAAACATTAAGGAAATAATCAAAAAGTTGAAAATAAAGTAT
>NW_015505635.1:1197858-1199968 GCF_001515645.1 Sinocyclocheilus grahami
TAATTTTTATTGAAAATAAATGCCTTCCATTGCTAATACGAGATTTGAAAAGGGAGGGAAAAAAAGTTCGGGAAAAGACGGGATCGAACCCGGGTCGATTGTGTGAAAAAGCCAATGACACGCGCTTATCCATCTGCACCACTAGAGCTGATGAGTTACAGCCACTTTTAACTAAATATAAATATACACCCCGTATTTTTTATTCCATAGTAAGAGCAATTCATACAAATCATTTAAACTGAGCTACTTTAATACCATCTCCGAACTTTCTACCACGACTCTGCTGTTCTTCCTGTATACGTTGATTGACAGATGTCTCGTCCAGTCAGCGGTGAGTAATCCCAAACCAATGGCGCCCTCTTCCGGTTTGTCTGATTGCCGTTGTGTTTTCTGACTTGTTATAATGTTTTCTGAATTGTTGTTGTGCTTTCTGAATTGTTATTTTGTTTTTTAGACTTGCATTTGCGTTTGTAATTTGTTATTTTGTTTTCAGAATTGTGATTTGTTTTGCACTTCTCTGTCACCGTAGTTTTACTATATGTCATGCATTTACAAATCTGATACACAAGATGGAGACATTTTACAGCACAATACGGACTGAGTAAATTTTCTCAGAGGAGCTTCAGATACATGTAGGCCTACTGATTTTTTCTTTTCTGATTTCTTTTTCTTTTCTTTACTACAGTAAACTTAGGCCTATCACACATTCTCCCATAACACTGTTTTAAATATATCATTTAAAACGAATTATTTTCTAGATATTTTCTGTTCTGCATTATGTTTTGCATGCCTTTTTCCTGGTTTTGCATTTAACTTTAATTTTTAATAGCATAGATAATTATGAACGGTGTCCATAATCAGATATGGACATATTTGTCCACAATCGTCTCAGAATAGCTTAATGTAGTAGGCCTAAGACTTAAGAACACGTTAACAAGTTAAAATAACTTCAGTGAAATTAATTTACAGAAACAAACCACCTCTGTGTCATACCAAAGATACGATCTTTAATGAATCTTTAATGATTTCAAGGATTTTAATGTAGTTGTTTTTTTGGTGTTTGGCTTAGTGTTATGTTAGAATCATTATTATACTCTTATACCTTTTGTTCTTTAATATTTTGAATTGTTTTTAGCTTCATTTTTTGTTTTTCATTTAAATGTTAAGTTTTGAAATTTTGTTGTATGCATTTGTCATTTTTATTTAATTCCTTTATTTTTAAAATGTGTATAAGTAGTATTTATAAAGTTTTAGCTTTTAGTTTTGGATCTGTTTTTAGTTGTCTTAAAACTACAACTGATTGCTTCTGTTGTCCTTATTTGTAAGTCGCTTTGGATAAAATTAATAAATAAATAAATTAATTAATTAATTAATTTCAGGTTTGACGGAGTCCTGTGCGCATGCGCGTGAATCAGGAAACATGGCGGCGCTCAGTCAGGTAATGACTTTAAAAGTTTAATCACAACTAAACTGTAAAATAAATTTTCAGAAGATTTATATAGATAATGTTCTCTGGTTGTAGAAAATGCTGTTATGTCTTGTGTAGGCGTAAAAGCACGGAAGTTGTCGGGCTCTCCTGTGAAACAGGCGCATTTATCGAGTGTTGTTAGCGAATATTTCATAGTTATGTTTTCAGTTTGGCCTCGTTATGTGTTTTAATAATCTCCGATAATTGATTGCTGACTGATTTGCGCTTTCAAGGTCGCTGTTTTGCCACTTTTTGACTCTCTTTATGTCGCGACAGCTGTGTGTGCAGCACCATCACGAGACTGATGTGTGTGTTTTACATGATTCCTGTCAGTGAATGGTTCAGAAGCATTATTATGATTTTGTACGATGTATTATGTCAGCAGTCCGTTTGTGTACATCGTGTTTAACGAGAGAAACCTATGGTTTCTATGTTATCTATATTTATTTAGTCATTTTAATTTTTTTGAATCAAGAAACGACTAAAAACACATCTGTTCCACCTTTATTTGACCCTCTAACTCTTAACACTTTCTATTCTATTTTAATTCTACTTTATCTATATTTATATATATATTTTTATTTATTCTTTATTTAAAAATTTTTTTCTATTCTATCTACTTGTTTTTCTTTGTGTGTGTGT
>NW_015505635.1:1200125-1212375 GCF_001515645.1 Sinocyclocheilus grahami
CTGTACAGTATAAAAACCATTACGCCTATGGGATGTCCTCACTTTTCACAAAAACACTTTTGTGTGTGTGTGTGTGTGTGTGTGTATGTATATGTGTGTGTATGTGTGTGTGTGTATCTATGTGTGTGTGTATATGTGTGTGTATCTATGTGTGTGTGTGTATGTATATATATATATGTATGTATATGTGTGTGTGTGTATATGTGTGTGTGTGTGTGTGTGTGTGTGTGTGTGTCTGTGTGTGTGTATAGGTGTGTGTGTGTGTCTGTGTGTGTGTGTCTGTGTGTATATGTGTGTGTGTGTGTGTATACGTATATATGTGTGTGTGTGTGTCTGTATAATATATATATATATATGCACACACCTTGCTACGTGTACTGCGTTAGGCTAACCGAGACTTGTCATTTGCACTTATATATTGTTGCCTTTTTTGTTAGTTTTGAATGATTTTATTGTCCTCATTTGTAAGTCGCTTTGGATAAAATTACTAAATGTAAATGTTTTCATCATGTGACGTCATCGATGCCCACTGCAGCCCCTGCCCTTCCCATTACTGTAATAATATTATTAACTATTAATTATTAATATTATTAACAATAATCATGCATACTTTATACATCATGGTGGTATTTATTGTAAAATCATGACTGTGATCTTTTGAGAATCATCAGTGTGAAAATGAAAATTGCAAACAAAATCAATATTAACATTTGTATGGAAATCAGTGGAAATGCACTTAATTTTTGTAAAAATGTATAATGTCACAATGTATGTAATATATATATATATATATATTTGATATTGATAATTGATATTTGTTACTTACTTTAGAAAAAGGTTCTATTAGGTAACGTAAGTTAATCCATTAACTAATAATCAGCAATTTAGTATACAGTAAGTATATACAGTATCAGTATTTGTCAGTGTTAGTTATTAAGATACAGCTGTTCATTGTTAGCTGAGAGCCAATAAATATTGTTAAAAGATACAACTTTAAAATTTAATAGTGTATTAGTAAATGTTGAAACTGACTAAGATGAATATGCCTTAGACGTATTTTTCTTAGTTTGTTAATCACATAGGAACCTTATTGTAAAGTTTTACCCATGTATATTTATATTTTTACTGTCCTTTTTTAAATTTTCATTCCTATTTATGCAGTTATCAAGTGGAAGCCCTGCATATGAGAGCTTCTACAGACAGGTAAATTCACTGAACATGACTTATGGGATGAACCTGTTTAGAAATGTCAGGGAATTACCAATGCTATTTAAACTGGAATAAATAAAGCCCTGATATTATGTGCTCCCAATGTCACCCCAGTGAAGTGTAATATTAATATACTGGCTTATGCTGATGATGGTTCCTGTCATTATAAGTCACTCTGAGGGCCTGTGGTGTTTGTTGCAGGTGGATCCGGGAAACACTGGGAAAGTGGGCGCTGCAGAAGCCGCTCAGTTCTTAAAGAAATCCGGGCTTTCGGACAGCACATTGGGTCAGGTGAGGATAAATAATCACGTCACTGAACATCTGAAAGCCTTGAGATGCAGCGCTGGAACTGTTGGTGGAAAATTACAGTTTTACCTCTCTTTACAGATCTGGGATCTGTCAGACCCAGAGAGAAAAGGTTACTTGGATAAAAAGGTAAATACTATTGTTTGTCAGAATAGGCCTTTAGACAATTAGATGGCTTTGCCGTCGTATTGATGTAATTTATATCAGCTCTTCATTTATTTGAAGTCTTAAATCCTGTTTGTACAATTGTGTTTGATGGAAAGTTAAAAGTTCCACCTTTATGAATCTCACTGAGCCAGATTTTGGTCAAAAAAAGAAAGGATGCAACACGCCAAAATAAAACTTTTGGTTTTACATGAATTAATTATCACAGGTATGTATTAAATATTGTACAGAGGAGTGTAATTCTCAAAGTAATAATGATAATACAATTTATTAAAACATAATTTTAAGGAATACCATACAATATCACACATTTTTCCCCCATGTTTTTATTAAAATCTCGATCCTGCAGCGCTTTGTTTGTTGTTGATGTTTTGTTATTTTAGTATAATTGAGAGTTTTAATATTTTCTGATTTTATTTTAATTTCAGTTAAAGTTTTAACAGTTTTGTTGTATTTTTGTCATTTTTATAATTTTTTTTAATTTTTATTTAATTTTTATTTATTTTGGTACATCAAGTTAAACTAAATTTTACATATATACTATATACTACCGTTCAAAAGTTTGGGATCAGTAAGACTTGTAATGTTTTTTAAAGAAGTCTCTTCTGCTCATCAAAGCTGCATTTATTTGATCAAAAATACAGTAATCTTGCAAAATGTTATTTCAATGTAAAATAATGGTTTCTATTTTAATATCCTTTAAAATAGAATTTATTTCTGTGATGCAAAGCTGAATTTCCATCATCATTACTCCAGCATAAAGTGTCACACGATCTTTCAGAAATCATTCTAATATGCTGATTTATTATTAGAATTATCAACAGATGTGCTGCTTCATATTTTTTTAGAACCTGTGATACTTTTTTCAGGATTCTTTGATGAATAAAAAGAACAGCATTTATTCAAAATATAAATCTTTTCTAACAATATAAATCTTTGCTATCCCTTTAATTGAACACATCCTTGCTGAATAAAAATGTAAATTTCTTTCAAAAAAAGAAAGAATAAAAATGTACTGACCTCGAACTTTTGAACTATAGTGTATATTGTTAGAAAAGCTTTCTATTTTAAATAAATGCTCTTCTTTTTAACTTTTTATTCATCAAAGAATCCTGAAAAAAGTATCAAAGGTTCCAAAAAAATATTAAGCAGCAACAGTTTCCAGCACTGATTATAAATCGGCATATTAGAATGATTTCTGAAGATCATGTGACACTGAAGACCGCAGTAATGATGCTGAAAATTCAGCTGCGCATCACAGAAATAAATTTGATTTTAATGTATATTCAAATAGAGAAACGTTATTTTACATCATAATAATATTTCACAATATTACATTTTTTCCTGTATTTTTGATCAAATAAATGCAGCCTTGATGAGCAGAAGAAACTCCTGTAAAAAACATTAAAAATCGTTCTGATCCCAAACTTTTGACCGGTAGTGTGTGTATATATATATATATATATATAGAAAATTTCTTGTAACAAAATATTTTTTTTTAATGCTTTTACTTTTAGCTTCTGTTAACTTTTAATAACACTGGTTTAACCCTGGTTTGCAATCTCTATTAAGGGTTTCTTCGCTGCTCTGAGGCTGGTGGCTTCTGCTCAAGGAGGAAGTGATGTCAGTCTAAACGGTCTAAGCCAGAACATCTCTGCACCCATCCCTAAATTTGTGAGTGTTGGCACTTTAGATACCTGAGCTGAAAACTCAGTGACCCACATGTGTTTATCTGTAAATGTTATTTGAATAGCTTGTGTATAAATAAAGATGTGGTGAAATTTTGCTTTGTAAATGACTCTTGTATGTGTCAAATGCTTAAAATATCTCACTGTCATCCTGTTGAGTACGGTAGCTGATGCTGACAGTTAATCGCGTGTGTTTGCATGCTGATTTGTAAGTTGTTTGGGTAAAAAAGCATCTGTTAAATCAAATACATGTAAATATCCGCAATGCCGTGTGTTTTTTCAGAGAGATGCCGGCAGCCCGTCCCTGAACATCACAACCTCTGCTGCTGATTCCAGCTGGACAATAAAGGTACAGAATTACTGGAATAAAATCAGATTTGTGATGGAAAAACTTATTTAAATAGTCTCAGGGTTTCTCACCACACAGTGATTGTCTCTTGTTCAATGTGCTTCACCAGCCAGAAGATAAAGCCAAGTATGATGGGATATTTGAGAGTCTGTCTCCGATTGGTGGGCTGCTGTCAGGTGATAAAGTGAAACCAGTCCTAATGAACTCAAACCTGCCTCTCGATGTGCTTGGAAAGGTGAATATCTGTTTTAAGCTTGCACTGATACAGACAATTTAGACAAATAGCCACTTCATTTTTCCTGATATTTTCCTGATATTCTAAGAGATTGTTACTTTTATTTAGCATTAAATGTAGCAAAAATAAAAAAGTAAGGTTTATAATCTTATAAATATTTATTTTTACATTTTTTTGAACTGTCTATTCATCAAACAATCCTGAAAAATAATATGTATCACAGTTTGCACAAAAATATTGGGCAGCACAACTGTTTTCAGCATTGATAATAATCAGAAATGTTTCTTGAGCAGCAAATCGGCATATTAGAATGATTTCTGAAGATCATGTGACACTGAAGACTGGAGTAATGATGCTGAAAATACAGCTGCGTATCACAGGAATAAATTATATTTTACTATATAATGGAAAACACTTATTTTAAATTGTTATAATAATCATTTTCAAGATTAAGCGGAAGAAGATCGCAGGCGCTCTTCCGGGATCCGTTCCTGTTCTTCCCTCTAGTCCGTTCCTCCTAAAGGAGAACCTGCGGCCCACGCCGGTGCTTTCCAAGAGTCCTCTGGGTAGCAGCTCAAATCTGTCTCCGTCGAACTCATTCAAGCGCTCCACCCCGACACCACCGCAGCCTCAAACACACACACAGGTGAAACCTGTCGATCTTGATGTAACACTCATAATACTGGTCCAACCACATTCTTATCAGCTCCTGGAACTCTAGTCCTCATTGACTACAAAAATAATTCACAGATTTTAAAGGGGTCATTGGATGCAAAATACACTTTTGAACATAAATGTGTGTTTGTACACATCCACCCTATAATGATAAAAACAGCACTCGGCGCCTAGTCTGGAAATGTCATGCCCCTTACCATACCACTGCGAGCTTTAGTGTAAATATTTTGTCAATATCAAATCAATTTGAGCACGATTTTAAACCCGGATGATTGTAACCACTCTAAGTTAGTCTGCCTTGGGAAAGCTAGCGTGTCTCTGACATAGTGATAACACTCGTTGCTATCTCCGTTGTAGTCCAAACGAGTCGTTCGTTGTAGTTTTTGAAAAGTGATTTCTGTTAAATAAAATATCTCCTTTTGAAGTGGACTTTGAGCTTTGTAACTTTGCAGATCTTTTTTATGCTCAAACAGCAACATTACAGACTAACTAAAGTTGAAAATGTGAAAAAGCATAATAGGACCCCTTTAAATCCCTATAAATAATATCCCCTTTCTCAAATCAAGCTGTTCTCAGCTTCTTGGCTGTGTGACTTCACACAGACTCAGGCCCCTCCCACGATTGTTGATTGACACTAGCGTTTTACCTTAGACCCGCCCTGAGTGAGCTGTCATCAGTCCTCCATTGTTTCACCGCCAGAGCAGATGTAGACAAGAATGTCTCCTAAGCGATTGAGGTGTTCTGTTGTAGGATCTAATGATGAACATAGCAGTCGTCATTTACTCCCGACATCTGAGCCGCTGTAGACACAGTGGGTTACTTTTGTTTTTGAAGGAAATACGGCCCCCGATCTACCTAAATGCGTTTGTTCACACGAATCATTCGTGATCTAGCCTCACCTACAGAAGAAGTGAGTATAAGGTTCTTTTATGAATCCTTGCAAATCGCCTTTCTTAATAATGTGCTAGCTAGCATGGCTAAAGTAAACAGTCTTATAAGAATGTCACCCCACGGAAGAGAGGGGCGGAGTCAGCAGAGCTCATTAGCGTTTAAAGGGACATGCACTAAAACGGCTTGCTGTGTGCAGAGCTGACAGGGTAAAAAGGGTGTTGTTTTACACTACCATTGAGAAATTGTAACCAAAGTATGTTATAGACTTTTCATTAAGACCCTAAAGGATCATATTAACGTGTGGAAAATGGGCATCCGATGACCCCTTTAAAAGGGAAAGTTAGTTTGAACGGGAAAATTTTCTACATTGTTTGGAAACCTACAGTTCTTTGACCAAGTAACACAGTTCATTATTAGTTACTCAATAACTAAACCTGTACAACACCCAAGATATTCTCATTCAAATGACTTTCATTGTAAACTTCATGAGCAGCCAGATAGCAAAAGAAATTGAACCATTTGAGGTTTATGGACTGAAGTTTTTGGCATTTGTGCGCAAGTGTGCATGCATTCTGAAAGGAATATTAGTGTACTGCATGTAAACATATAAAAAGCAACCAGAGGAGAAGCAACTCAATATCAGAGTAATTATCAAAAAATAAAGCTAAAATAAAATATGAATATTAGATGAAAAACTTTTCTTGTTTTAGTTTAGTTTAACTTCAAGCACCAAAATAACTGGATAACTGGGAATAAAATAAATATAAACTAAAACTGAACTAAAACTAATATAAAAATAAAAATTAATTAAAGCTATATAGTAATTAATAAAAAACAACAATAAAAATGAGAAAAGCACATAACAAAATTACTAAAAATATAAATAAAATGAAAACTGAAAGAATCTAATTTAAAATATTAATACAAAATATCAGTATAGAAATAATACTAAAATTACACTGCACAAAATAATTTCTGCATGTACCATTTTTGCATAAAAAATGTAAACTCTACATCTACAAATTAATAAATAATGTGCATCTGTTTTTATTCAATTTATGAAGGTGCTGTAAATGTAATTGTTATATATTCTATTGAAATTTTACAATACTACGCTATTTTGTGCATCCAACTTAGATTTAGTTTAATTGTAAATAAATAAATAAATACTATTAATAAAGTTGATGCATCCATTGCATCCAACATGTTTTCTCACTGACCCGCCTCGAACTTATTGGCTTACGTGCATTCATGTGCATAAATATGATCTTTCCAACATGACCTGAATGCACCCTAGAGACATTGCGTTGTGCGATAAAGTATCTCAGACAGTGTCCTCTGGTTGTAAACTGCAAATTTGGGCTGATGCATTTCGAAAATTCACACAATGCACGTAGTATACACATTGCAAAAATGATATAGCCCTGTGCTATTCCAAGCGTTCCCTGTATTTGTCTTAGCAGGCATCCTCTGATCACTGGGTGGTGCAGGCGGAAGACAGAGAGCAGTACGAGGAGATCTTTGAACTGGCAGACTCTGATTTTGATGGGATGGTTGGAGGAGGTGAAGTAAAGGATATCTTCATGAACTCTCGGCTGCCTCAGAGTGTGCTGGCACACATATGGTGAGACCATTAAGTTTGGATTAAACAGTCAAATGCAGTCATATTCTCAAGTCACGCACAGCCTTTTTGTGTTTGCAAAATGAACTTTCCGAGCAATAGGATTTGTTATGTTACACATTCTCCTCCTTTCATACTTGGATTCACAAAGTTTTCTGTTGTTTTGGTCTGCAGGTCACTGGCGGACACTCAGCATACGGGCAAGCTCACCAAAGAGCAGTTCTGTCTGGCGATGCACCTGATTGAGGAGAAGGTGAAAGGAGTGGATCTTCCTCAGAGTCTGACCCCTGAGATGATACCACCGTCAGAGAGAGGAGCCGCCAGCACTCCGGTGAGAGGACAAAACGCACGATCAAAAGCAGGATCGCTTTAGCCTTAATCATATTGTGGTAACACTTTACAATAAGCTCCCATTATTTAATAGGATAGTTCACCCAAAAATTTAAATTCTGTCATCGTTTGATCACCCTCAAGTTGTCCCAAACCTGTGAGTTTCTTTCTTCTGTTGAACACAAAAGAAGATATTTTGAACAAAGTGGGTCTGCCAATGATGTCATAATCCCTCGATTTCCGGTTTTGTTTTGTAGAAAACATGATAAATGATAAAACAGCGCTGCTTTACCCCACATACGCACGACCGGAAGCAGCGGAAGCGGTCAGCTGTGGCATAATAAAAGCTCCGCTGCTTTCGAGCTGTGTGTCGCGCGCGTTCAGCGGCTCGTTTCGCTTCGACGGCTTTCAGCCTCACCCTGCTTCATTCTACTACATTAATAAATCATTAGCTCATCCATGAACATGATTTCTGCCCGAGTCCCGTCGGATTGCATCGGCTGTGGGGATGAAGACCACATCTCCCATGATTCCATTCAGTCACGGCGTCATCAAACTACGCCTTTGATTCTTTGTTTGTTTTGAATACATGCCGTCTAGCAGCGAAAAATTACATATTGTGCCTTTAAGTACTAAGTAATATTAATTAACATGCACTTAATATATATGGTTAGGATTAGGGTTTGGTGCTAAATATGCTTAATTTACTGGTATTACTATAATAAATACTTGTAACGTGTAACAAGGACACTGTAAAATAAAGTGTTACCGAAGTCATGTGCATGCAATTTAAATGCACATGAACATGTCTGATATTTCTGATATGCCGTTCTCTTGTTTTCTTCTCCAGATTGTCTCTGGATTCACACCATCAGTCACATCTGAGTTGACCCCGTTGACCAGTCTGAGCAGGGTGAGTCTGACACATGTGTGACGGGTTACTGTGTGCGGAAGCTGCTATCGATATCCTGCAATAAAATATTTTCTAAATAAATGTGTACAGTGGCAATCTTAATTTAAAACTTGTAAAATTAATTTAAAATACACTGCCTGGCTAAAAAAAGTCACCATTTGGATTTAAAAAAGCAAATACTAAGGAGCATTGGATCATTATTGCACTGATTAGAATGTTTCTGGCATGTTATATGTTTGGGAACAATTCTTTTAACCTTAACTCATGCAGTGATTAGCTTTTTGTTTCTCAGAAAACTATGTTGGAAGATGTCCATAGTCCAGGATGATGAAAAAAATTATCAAAGCAAATATTTATTTTCTTAAAAAATGATTTGCAATAAGAATTTAAGAATGCAAATAGTCTGTTTTGATTTCATGTTGCCTGAAGTTCATGTCTTTATGTTCAGGCGATGAGAAAGTAGATATTACATGAAAAACCTTTCGAATTTTAGTTTGGAAATATAATGAAACCTAAAACCAAAATTCAAATAAAAATGAATTAGCCCTAAATAGTAATATTAATAAAATTAAAAAAGACTAAAGCACATGACAAAATTACTAAAATGTAACTAAAATCAGAATATTAATAAAAAACCATAATGATATATTAAAAAAACACTGCTCAAAACAATTTCTGCATGTACGATTTCTACATAAAATTAAACAAGATTTTTAAACTCTGCATCTATGAAATTATAAATAATGTCTATCAAGTTTGTTTTTGCTTTGTTCTTATTCAGTTTTATGATGTTGAATAAATATTTATTTTCTTTAAAGATAATTTGCAATAAGAATGTTTGTACGGTATGTTGCCCATGTCTTTGTTCAGACGATGAGAACGCCACCTAGTGCTCATCTCTGTGTACTGCATAATTATATACATGTACAGTAGATGACAGAGTATGACTGTCTCTTACTTAACGTGATTTTTCCAGGACAGCAGCAGTTCTGTTGGGTTGGTTGAGCATCAAGTCGATGACATCAACCAGGAAATCTCCCAGCTGCAGAGGTCAGAGAGTTCATGCATGGAGAATTATACGCTACACATAACCATGCATCTGGCATTTCTCTGGTTACTTATTTTGCTCTCTTTGCTTTTTACTCATTTTGATTTTTTCCCCCTGATTTTTGGTGCATAGTGAGAAACGCATATTGGAGACAGAAATCAGGCAGAAAGAGGAAGCCCTGCGACAGAGGAACAGTGAAGTGCAGGTGAGGCTGGTCTGTGCTTTGTCCCACTTGCTACAGAGCCAAACAAAAACATGGAAATGAAACACTGCTATGAGTTTATTATATTATGTGAGAAGAAAGAGAGCATTAAACATGAAATGTTGTTCACACTGCTCTTTTCCACGCATTTAAAGAAAAAAGGAGGCTCAAGACACTGTAAAAGTGTCTTAAAAGTCCAAATTTACTTAATTGAAATGCTGATTGTGTGCGCAGGAGGTGCAGAGATACCTGGAGGGTGAAAACGTGGGCCTTCAGGATTTGGAGCACCAGAAACGGGATGCTCAGGAGCGACTCGGTGAGATGGAGCAGCGGAGAGCCAAACTGGAGAGCACGCTGGACGAGAACAAGAACAAGTGGCAGGAGGAGAACGCTAAAGTGAGAAGCGCTCGATTTGAGTTTGCACAGAAGACAGAAAAGATTTGAGCTGTATATAATAGTTGTCTGTTTGAAGCAGTGATCATTTTTGTTTAAATTAATGAATAAATGTTTTTTTATTTTATTTCTTATGCATTTTTTTAAATGTAAATTTTATATTTGATGCATTTTAGTCATTTATGACTCTGGAGCACAAAAACAGTCATAAGTAGCACAGGTATATTTGTAGCAATAGCCAACAATACATTGTATGGGTCAAAATTATCGATTTTTCTTTTATGCCAAAAATCATTAGGATATTAAGTAAAGATCATGTTCCATGAAGATATTTAGTAAATGTCCTACCGTAAATATATTAAAACTTAATTTTTGATTAGTAATATGCATTGCTAAGAACTTCATTTGGACAACTTTAAAGATGATTTTCTCAATATTTAGATTTTTTTGCACCCTCAGATTCCAGATTTTCTAATAGTTGTATCTCGACCAAATATTGTCCTACCCTAACAAACCATACATCAATGGAAAGCTTATTTATTCAGCTTTCAGATGATTTATAAATCTCAATTTCATAAAATTGATACTTATGACTGGTTTTGTGGTCCAGGGTCACATTTGATTAATTTCCGTTCACCAGTGGGTTTTTTTTTTTTCAGTCTATAGGTTATCGTAGTATTTATTCATATTTTGAGTTAGCATTTATTTTCATATTTTTAGTTTTCAATTTTGTTTTAGTAATTTTATGTGCTTTTTTGCCATTTTTATTTTTTATGTATTTAGTTTATTATATTTAGTTAAAGTTTTAGTAATTTTAGTGCTTCAACTTAAGCTTCTTTTAGTTCAGTTAGTTGGCAAGGCAACATTTCTCAGTTTTACTTGAGTTTTTAAAGTTTTTCATCTAATATTTATATTTCAGTTTTTCCGCTCTTTTGCCTTTTTTCCGCATATTTCTGTTTAGCTTTGATTTATTTTTATTTCAGTTTTAGTTTTAATAATTTTGGTATTTAAACTTTTATTTCAGTATTTGCCAAGGCTAAATTTAATCTAAACTTGTTTCACCTCCTGCTGAAATGATGGGCAATTTTGGACAAAATCAAATTAAAAAAAAAATATAACTAAATATGAACTAAATTTGTCAAAACACAAACACTAAAGTAACACTGTTTCCATTATACAGGCTTCCCAGTGTTGAACACCTGGAACCATTACATTGCCATTTCTAGGCTTTGAAAAAAACATGGACGTTTAATCATGGAAACTATAATATATTTAATTGGCTTAAAATCTGTCTTTGTAAATGTGCTCTGGAAAGTGATTTTTCCTTATAATGACGGGAAAAGTTGTGCTAGGGAGTTTGGAAACCCTGCCTGTCAGTGTATTTACTGTAAACATGTTTCCCGTCTGTTTTTACAAATGCATTTGAAGTAATTTATTAGCTGCCTTAGTAAAAACAAAGGGTAAATACTGACAATCTATAACTTTTAGATAACAGTTTAGATTACAGCAATGTAAATCTCCAATGCAAGTTGTATTGGAATAATGCTTAAACTATGAAGGAAATATGGTTTGAATGACTTTATACTGAAAATCAAGTGTCTAAATGTTGGTTCTCGTATGTTAGTGACTGAATCATTCACATCTTTTGATTGTGTGCGTGCAGATCACATCGCTGCAGACACAGATCCTGTCTCAGGAGTCAGACGTACAGACGCAGGAGAAGGCGATGAGCAGAACGAAGACGGACCTGTACTGTCTGGAACAAGAGGAGCAGCGTTTGGAGGAGAGTCTGCATGCTGGGAAAGCCAAGCTGGACAGCATCCTCAAACTGCTGAAGATATCGCAGGACGAGATGGACCAGGTCACACACACCAACACGTATCCCACACACATCGATCACGCTGTTTTTACTAGGTGCCCTTCAGGTCATTCAAGATTTACACATGGTTATTTACTGAAAGGCAGAGAACCATCATTATGCATTCTTTGTCAAACTCCTGTGACTGTTAAACATATTTTATGGGCCGTTTAGTTACTTGTGATAAAATAAACATTAGCTGAATTAAATAATAAAATAATATAAGATTTATAATTTATTGTTTGTGTGTGTGTGTGTGTGTGTGTGTGTATGTGTGTATATATATATATATATATATATATATATATATTAGTGCTGTCAAACGATTAATCGCGATTAATCGCATCCAAAATAAAAGTTTTTGTTT
>NW_015505635.1:1212944-1259370 GCF_001515645.1 Sinocyclocheilus grahami
AATATATAAACGTAACATATTTTTCTTAAATATATACATGCATGTGTAAATAAATATATACAGTACAGACACACGTTATGCAAACAAAAACGTTTATTTTGTAAGCGATTAATCGCGATTAATCGTTTGACAGCACCAATATATATATATATATATATATAAGGCAAGGCAACATTTATCATGTTTTATTTAGTTTAAGTTAATGTGCTAAAATTACTAAAACTAATACTGAAATAAAAATTTATAAAATAAATATATACAGTACAGACACACGTTATGCAAACAAAAACGTTTATTTTGTAAGCGATTAATCGCGATTAATCGTTTGACAGCACCAATATATATATATATATAAGGCAAGGCAACATTTATCATGTTTTATTTAGTTTAAGTTAATGTGCTAAAATTACTAAAACTAATACTGAAATAAAAATTTATAAAATAAATATATAGGCGCTTTAAAAACTCATAAAAGTGACAAAAAACAATACAAATTTGCTAACTTAAATTTAAATATTTATAATACAAAATATTTATATTTCAGTGATACTAAAACTGCACATTTTATAATGTAAATAGACAATGTTTTTAATTTTTAATGTTTTTCTTGTATTAATCTGAAATGCCAAATATAGATTTTTTTGTGCATTTGTTCATCTTTGTTTTTGCCATTAAGAGTTTAGGATTTTAGTCTTGCTAAAATTATAAATATAAATTCACTGCACATTTGATACCAATAATACATTTCAATTGACCTTTCAGAGAGCAATGCTTAGGCATTAATATTTAAATACCAAATGACAAAATTCCTGAAAATAGTTTTAAAAAGATTTTAATGACATTTGTCATTAACATTTTTAACAAATTTTTAATTAACATTAAATTTGTCATTTGACATTTGTGTCCTGAATCTTTTTTTATAATTGCAATACGGCACTACAGGTCATGTTAAGTTGAGAATGCGGTGATTTTTTTATTACCAAAAAAATTAATTTATTCGGAATAACAACATTTCAAAAGGAGAACAAACAAATAAAGAAACTGCAATATCTCATTTCATCATATCAAACACCTTGCAATACATAGTGTAAAAATCAATCAGTGAAATCCAAACTACATAATTTTTTGCGACCCCAGTGTCAAGATAGCTGTGATTTATTAATTATGTGTAATATTCTAAACTTATTTAAAGTGAGGTCTGGGTTGTGAATGTGTTCCCTCAGACACGCAGTGAGCTCCGTGAGATACAGGAGGTTCAGCGGGAGCTCAATAAGACCATCGAGCTCTACAGCAAAGCTCTGAACGACAGCACGACCAGCCTGGCCGACCTTGACCAGCTCATCGCTGAGGAGAGCTCCACCGCTGACGCCAAGGTCAGGAATGCCCTCCTCATGTGCTCCTGTGGGCTGAAGTGCACCTGCTTTTGAGAGACACAGGTGTATGTGTACGTTGAACTTTAGGCTGATGATACACGGGGCAACTTTTTGAGCAATATTGTTGGCATCAACAGGCAACTAGGTGAGACACAGGGCCTACGACTGATTTAAAGTATCCAGATAGAAATTTGTTACCCATTCTCAGTGGGAAAGTGCCCAAGCTACATTGCTCAAAAAAAGTTGCCCGGCAAAATTGCTCAAAAAGTTGCCCCGTGTTTCTTCAGATTTTCCAGGTTGTTTCAACTCAAACTGAGTGGACAAATGTGTGACCTGAGTGAAACCAAGCAAATAGTAACCAGATTTACTTATTTAGCTGTTTGTGAAACGAGTTTAAAGAATTAGAGGGTTCCCCATGCTCATAGAAATACCAGGAGTTTTTGAAACTTTTGAAGCTTTTCGATTAGTTTGAATTTTATTCAGCTTTTAGTTGTATATTATAGTTGCTCATTTTTTAAATTACTAAATGTTTTTAATTTTAGTTTTGTCCTTTTTTGTTAGTTTTAACTTATTTCTATTTCTATATTTACTATTTCAGTTTTAGTTTGAGTAATTTTTGTACTTCAGTTCGATGCCAAAGCAACATCTCTGATTTTCACTTGAGTTTTGTTTTCATCTTTACGTTTTTAATCTAATATTTATATTTTATCTCAGCACTCTTTAAATGAGTGAAAATTATTTTTAATAGTTTTAGTTTTAACTGATAAAATTATGTGCCATTTTAAACTTAAGTAATTAATACTGATGAAATCTTGACTATAATATACAGGGAAAAAAACTGTCAAAAGACAAATGTTTTTGAAATTGTGATGACGAAGCTTTTAGTTGTTTATTTGTAGCAATTACCATTTTTGTTTAAATTATTAAATGTTTAAAACATTTTTTTTAAGTTTAAATTTGATAACATTTGGTCTGTTATATTTTTACACATTTAATTTTAATACTTGTTTAGTGCTTGTTTTAGTCATTTCCTTTGACCAGTGTTATTTTATCATTATTTGCATAGAATTTATTAATATATTTTGAATTAGCTTTTATTTTTGTATTTTTACTTTTACTTTTCATTTTCATTTTAGTTTGTTTTATTTAACTTTATTTTTATTTCAGTTTTAGTAATTTTAGTATTTTAACTTATTATAGTTTTAGTTTTGTCCGTTTTTATGTTTTAACTTATTTATAATTCTATGTTTCTATTTCAATTTTAGTTTGAGCAATTTTTGATGCCAAAGCAAAATTTTTTATTTTCACTTGAGTTTTTTTTCATCTTTACGTTTTTAATCTAATATTTATATTTAATTTAATTTAATTTTATTTTATTTTATAAAATGATTTTTTCTTTTAAACAACTTTTAGTTGTTTAATTATAGCAATGGCCATTTTTGTTTAAATTATTAAATGTTGTACTTTTTTTTTTTTTTTTTAAGTTTAAATTTGATAACATTTGGTCAGTTACATGTTACTTGTTTTAGTCATTTCCTTTGACCAGTGTTATTTTATCATTATTTACATAGTATTTATTAATATTTTGTGTATTTTTACTTTTCATTTTAATTTTTGTTTGTTTTATTTCACTTTAAATTATTTAACTTTATTTTTATTTCAGGTTTAGTAATTTTAGTATTTTAACTTAAACATATATTATTTTAGTTATTTGCCACAGCAAGATTTCTCATTTTTTTCTCCCCAAATATTGATATTTTATTTCATTTCAGCTCCATTTCAATTACTGAACACTTTTTATATTTAATAGTTTATGTTAGCAAACATAATAACATAACATAACATTGTGATTTCCAGTCCTCGAAAAAAAAACATGGAAATGTAATCATGGAAACTACAAATATTTAATTGGCTAAAAATCTCTGTGAAAAGATTTTATCCGGTAATAATGAATGATGAAATATTCTTAGTCAAAAAGGTTTGGAAACTCTGGTTATCAGTGTATTTAGTGTAAACATGTTTTCTGTTTGTTTTTACTAATTGAGGAGTAATTTACTAAGTGCCTTACTAAAAACCAGTGCTGTCAAACGATTAATCGCATCCAAAATAAAGGTTTTGTGTACATAATATATGTGTGTACTTTGTATATTTATTATGTATGTATAAATATACACACATACAGTAATAAATATATTTAATATATAAACAAAATTTTTCTGAAATATATACATGCATATTTGTGTATTTATACATACATAATAAATATACACATATATTATGTAAACAAAAACTTTTATTTTGGATGCGTACAATAATTACTTTGTTTTTGATCAAATAAATAAAGCCTTGGTGAGCAGAAGAGATTTTCAAAAACATTAAGAATATTAAACTTTTGACCAGTAGTGTGTAATCATTTGACACATCAAAAAATGATCCGTTTAGAGATAAAATATGGTAAGTGATGTTGCGCCACGTCTCTTTGTTTGTTGTTGTTCATTATCTCCTTATCTTTTCGTCTCTTCGTCTGTTAGAGGAAGCTAGTTGGTCTTCTTAGTACCAGAGTGATGCATGATTCAGAGAGTAGATCAAAGATAGAGTCGTAAGAACCAGCTTTCACACAAACACTTAAGTAACACTTTAGTAGTGAAGTTAATAAAGACAGTGGAATAATTATAATCATACAGTGTCATGATGCAGCTTTCAACTGAGGCCTACAAGTCTTCAATAACACACATGGCTCGTTTCTACTGAACAGTACGGTACGCAATTATTTCTGTTTCCACTGTCAGAAGTTGTGAATGGTACCAAAATAGCGAACCATACCACTTTTTTGGTACCCTTCCTTTGGGGTACCTAGCACAGCAAAGTGTACCAAAAGGGCAGAGTTAAACTTACTGCAGAACGTTGATTGGTTGACTTAGAATCATCACTTTTGCGTGATACAAGGGGATAAAGCGTCCTTCACTCATTCCGCTCTGCTGTCCATGAGTGATCGGCTTATTTACATCAGAGTGCGCAAACACAAAAAAATATAACTGTGTATTTTATAATTTTATACTTTCACACAGACAATAGCCGTTTCTCAATATGCGTTCTTGTCTGTTCTTGTGGACTTGTGAAACGCCATTGCCCAAATACCCACGTAATTTTCTAAATGTTACTGTTATTGTGTCATGAAATTTAGTTTTAAGAGTTGTGCTTATTGTCGCGCTTTATCGTTGATCGCTACTTTCAGTCATACACCACGCCTACCAAGTAAGGGTACTATTGGCAGTGGAAACGCAAGCCTGATCAGGGTTACCCATAACGAAACGTACTGCACTGTACTGTACCATACCGCTCAGTGGCAACGAGCCAATAAATCCTCTTTTTGGTTGGACACAGTAATAACGTTTACATTTAGTGTATGTATGTGTCTGTATATATATACATTTTTTTAAGTGGGTAAAAAACTGATATATACGTTTTAAAATATGTTCACGTACATATGTGTACCAATATATTATATTTTTTGGCTTTTTAAAAATATTTTAATATTTTATTTTTATTAAATAAAATTAACAATTCGCCTAACTCTCGCATGCTCTTTAAAACATTTTCCTCTCTCCTTTGTCCTCCTCCCCCTTCTTCATCAACTCTAACAGCTGACGACTTTGCCACATTCTTCTTTAATAAAATTACAAACCTCAGTGCACAATTTGCCACACCACAAACTGTCAAACACATCTTACCAGCAAACATACACTCGTTTTCATCCTTCTCTCCACTCTCTGAGGCAGAAGTCTCTAACCTCATCCTTTCCAATCATCCTACTACTTGTCTGCTTGATCCTATTCCATCTCATCTCCTTCAAGCCATTTCTCCTGCCGTTGTACCTGCACTCACTCACATCGTTAACACATCCCTTCACACTGGTGTTTTTCCCTCAGCATTTAAACAGGCTCGTATAACCCCACTTCTTAAGAAACCCACTCTTAACCCAACTCTTTTAGAGAACTACAGACCGGTTTCCCTTCTACCTTTCATTGCAAAAACACTTGAACGAGTTGTGTTCTACCAAGTCTCAATCTTTCTCACACAGAACAACCTCCTGGACAGCAACCAATCTGGCTTCAGAAGTGGACATTCGACCAAGACTGCCTTGCTTTCAGTTGTTGAAGCCCTAAGACTGGCAAGAGCAGCGTCCAAATCTTCTATACTTATTTTGCTGGATCTGTCTGCTGCTTTCGATACGGTGAACCACCAGATTCTCCTGTCAACCCTATTGGAAAATGGCATCTCAGGAACCCCACGCCAGTGGTTTGAGTCTTACCTCTCAGATAGGTCCTTCAAGGTATCTTGGAGAGGTAAGGTGTCCAAGTCGCAACATCTAGCTACTGGGGTGCCTCAGGGCTCAGTACTTGAACCACTTCTCTTCTCTGTCTACATGGCATCACTAGGTTCTGTCATTCAGAAACATGGCTGCACCCCTTTACCTAAATTCATTACTTCAGAGTTATGTGCCCTCTAGAAGCTTGCGTTCTGCAAGTGAACAGCGTATTATTGTGCCATCTCAAAGAGGCACAAAATCACTTTCACTGACTTTTTCATTAACTGTTCCCTCCTGGTGGAATGACCTGCCCAAATCAATCCGAGCAGCTGAGTCCTTAACCATATTCAGGAGACTAAAAACATATCTGTTCCACCTTTATTTGACCCTCTAACTCTAACACTTTCTATTCTATTTTAATTCTACTTTATCTATATTTATCTTCTTTTTTATTTATTTTTTTATTTTTTATTTTTATTAAAACAACAACAACAAAAAACAAACAAACACTAGCTTTCTATTTTTTCTGTTCTATCTACTTGTTTTTCTTTGTGTGTGTGTGTATAAAATATATATATATATATACACACACACCTTGCTACGTGCACTGCGTTAGGCTAACTGAGACTTGTCATTTGCACTTATATGTTGTTGCTCTTTTGCTAGTTTTGACCGCTTTTATTGTCCTCATTTGTAAGTCGCTTTGGATAAAAGCGTCTGCTAAATGACTAAATGTAAATATTCTATTATTCTATACAACATTTGCATTGGGTCTAAATGTAGGCTACTGTAAGATTGGAAATGTATTTTCTTGACCATTTTTATATATTTGATATGTACAGTGGGGAAAAAAAGTATTTAGTCAGCCACTAATTGTGCAAGTTCTCCCACTTAAAAAGATGAGAGAGGCCTGTAATTTTCATCATAGGTATCATTGTCCTGCTGCAGAACAAAAGTTCGCTTCAGCTTGAGGTCACAAACAGATGTCCAGCCATTCTCCTTCAGGATTTTTTGGTAAACAGCAGAATTCATAGTTCCGTATATGAAGGGTTGAAACACATATTACATATTACATATTTCATATATATATATATATATATATATATATATATATATATATATATATATATATGTGCTCTCTAAAAATATATCGTGATTTGTATGTGTACTGTGTATATTTTTTATGTATATATAAATACAAACACATACATGTATATATTTAAGAAAAATATGTTATGTTTATATATTAAATATATTTATATATAATATAAGAATATATACTGTATGTATGTGTATTTTTAAAAAGTAGAGTTCAGCGTTTGTTTTGAGACATTGCCTCAAAATTTCCTGTGGCATGATTTTATTAATAGCGCTTTTACGTACACGTTTAGCTACAGGCCTTCCGAAAATAGTCCCGTCAGAACAGGGAACGCTTTGTGACTAAGCGTAACAGAAAAGTGTCAGGAATCCACACAGCTGTCTTCTCTCTCTCTCTCTCTCTCTGTTTCTGCCCTGCTCACGCTGAACAGGTAAGCTCTTTCTGCGCGTCCCGTCGGAGGAAGCGGGGTTCATTTATGGGAAACACGCAGATAGACGTGCTCCTGAAATAACTCTTTTTACGAGAACACAAGAGAGTGTGTTCGGAGCTGTTAGAGGTCTCACACTTACAGATGCGTGCAGGAAACTCACACGCATTTTACTAGCTCAGCTTTCTCACAGCAAACATACGACTTTTTTCCTTCTTCATAACTTTGTCTGTGTTCATAATTGGGTCATTCTTGTTGTAAACCTTTAGAACTCTAGCTTTTGTATGTAATTGTAATTTTAAGAAGCATTTCTTTGGATGTAACAAGTTTCGGAAAAAAGGATGCATTAAATTGATCAAAAGTGACAGTAAAGGCATTTATCATGTTGCTGTTTCAAATAAATGCTGTTCTTTTGAACTTTCTATTCATAAAAAGATGCAATCCTGCACACTACACTCTTAAAAATAAAGGTGCTTCACGATGCCATAGAAGAACCTTTTTGTCTAAATGGTTCCATAAAGAACCTTTAACATCTTATAAAAAGTTATAAAAGAGATGGTTCTTTAAAGAACCTTTGACAGAATGGTTCGTTATGGAACCAAAAATGGTTCTTCTATGGCATCGCTTGAAGAACCTTTTGAAGCACCTTTATTTTTAAGAGTGTATCTATACTTGCTAAATATAAAAAAATCACAAGCAACGTTTCGGTCCACTGACCTTCATCAGGCATATGTATACTATTAAAGACAAGACATTTTTAAAATACACTTCCAACCAATGAATGTCATCGACACTACATGTGGACCAATCACCAACTCATATGTCATAAATGACAAGGGGCTTAAATATCCAATAGAAAACACTTTACAACATTACGAACAAGTGATGTTCCATTATTTAAACGCAAAGATAACCTTTCGTTTTTTCAGGTGTGCTGAGTTTGTGTTGATTAAACTTTCTGTTCATCAAAGAATACTGAAAAATAAAATGTATCACAGTTTCCACAAAAATATTCAGCAGCACAACTGTTTTCAACATTGATAATAATCAGAAATGTTTCTTGAGCATCAAATCAGCATATTAGAATGATTTCTGAAGATCATGTGACACTGAAGACTGGAGTAATGATGCTGAAAATTCAGCTTTGATCACAGAAATAAATTACATTTTACTATATCTTCACATAGAAAACAAGATATTTTAAATTGTAATATTTTTTTTCACAATATTACTGTTTTTACTGTATTTATGATCCAATAAAGGCAGCCTTGATGAGCAGAAGAGACTCTTTCAAAACCATTAAAAAATCTTAATGACCCCAAACATTTGAAATATTTGATAGTGAATATTATTAGATTTATTAGTATAAATTGATTATTTACAGGATACAGGCTGGAAATAAAGAGAGAAAAAGAACTGGCTTTTGTTAGTTTAAACAATATTTACAAGAAAACATGTTTAGTTTGAAATTCGTAAATGTGAAAGCAAAAAAATTAAGAAATATTTTTTCTATTTTATTTTTGGATTAGTTTAGATTAATTTAATTCATAGAAGTTGCACCCAGAGGTATTATAGTTAGCTAAAAAAAAAAATTTAACTAAAATTAAATCAATTTTGTTACTTAAAATAAATGTTAACTGAAATAAATATAACACTAATTACAAAAACACAAAATTACTAAAACTTTAGCTAAAATTAAAATGGAAAATATAAAAATAAAAACTGATTTAAAATGCTACTAAAATATTGTTGTGGGAAAGGTGGTTTCGCTGATTTCTCTCAAATGTCAAAGGTATGTTCAAAAGAGAAATCTACTGTAGTTCATCCAGATCAATGCAAGCTCAACCCGTTTACACTAATCAACATGCATTTGGGAAATTGATGTTGAGATTACTCCAAATTTGTTGAACGAATGGCAAACTGCTTGTCCTATTTTGTTGTATGCATTATGCACACTGTAAGCAGCGTGTGAACTGTTTATATTCATGGAATATATCTGAATGGTCTGCTACATTTGTCAAAATGTAAGTTATACAACCAGAGCACATTGCATGGATTACCGTATCCCACAATGCAATAACCCCGACTTCACCTTCCATTTCAGTTGTGATGCATGAAATATGAAATTATTTTTAAGACAATTTTAGCAAGAAAGCAAGATTATTTATACAGCACATTTCATGCAAAATGATCATTCAAAGTGCTTTGCATAAAAAGGATTTTAAAAAATCATAAAATGATCGCAACAGAGGTATAAAAACAAAGAATAAAATAGATTAAAATGTTTTACACAAAAGTACTTTAAATATGTAAAATGAACTGATATAGATGCAACTGACATGCAAAAACATGCAGTTAATGCAATGTTCATATAGTAATCTAGCATAATTCAGTTTGAAGTGTTCATAATGTTCATTATATTTGTTGTAGTTTCCATTCACCGCTATACAACTTATAATAATAATTCGCCCCTCCACTAATTAAATCGGAGCAGAAAGTCTTAAATGTATAGTCACGGCAATAAATGTTGCATGATTTGCTAAAAATGAATATCTTCCTTAGTATTTTGGTCTTGTTTTCCAGCACAAATATCTAACCATCCTTATATCAACATGCATTTATACTTAAGATGCAAAATGAAGATTTGAAGTCTTGTTTTTTCAGAAATTGAACAGAATTAAGTGAGTTTTCTGAGCCCATTGGCAGATATTTGTTCTTTTATAATTATAAATTCACTTCGTTTTGATCAGTTTCACATAAAACACGACTTCTTATTCTATGTCAAGTACATTTATCTTGATTTAAGAATCTTAAGACATTTGCACCAAAGAACAAGACAAAAATAGACAAAAATGATGAAGAACGACACCTTTTTACAGTGTGTTCAGAAGGTACCGTAAAATTGGAAGTTGTATTGTCAAACTGTGAAGTGTTGCTTATAAAACAAATTATGTTCCTTAAGTTTTCTTTACTCAAAAAGTCTTAAAAAGGTCTTAAAAAAATCTTACATTTACCTTCATAAAACCTGCAAAAGGTCTGATCTAAGTTTTCCCACCTTTTGATAACCCTGAAAATGTAAAAGGCTGTACATACGTTGCAATATGCAGTAAGCAGTTATTTGTTTGTGTGTGATTATTGATTCGTGTAGATGCAGTGTTGTGGTTTGTGTTTGTTCTCAGAGCCGAAAGCCGACGTATCCGCTGCCTCCTCCCAAAAAACCCGGACCGCAGAGACCAGCGCCGCCTCTTTACGGTGAGAAAAGCCTGCCAACATCAAAGTGTGCTTGTGATTTAATATCTCGTTCATCTGATAAGCATGAGAGTGTGTGTGTGTGACTTTTAATTATATAAAAATGCATAATGAGGTTTATCTCGCTGGTTTTATTATGCGGTGAAGAAGAGTGAAATGTAATGTTTATCTGATATAGAAATATTATTATAATATTAAGTGCTTTTTGTGTAACATGCTGACATCTATAACCACATTTAAGAACTGTAATGTCTGGAGCGAAATCTTTAGATTGAATTATTGTTATTTCTAGACATGTTTCATTTGAGCGGAAATGTCAGGGAGTTGTAAGACTAGTTATCTTTATCCAGCTATAACCAGGCCCAGACTCGACAAAAATGTTTGTAAAGCGCTTCTATTTGTTTCTTACAAAATTGTGATTTGAGCCGTATAATTGTATAAATCATCCTTTTAGTGTTGATTGGATGAGCGTCTGGTTATACTTTACCAATGTAATTCAAATGGATTGATTTTGGTCCATGTAAATGTCAGTTATTTTAGAGTTATTTCTATACTAAAATAGTAATTATTAATATTTTTAAATTAGCCTTTATTTATACAATTTTAGTTTAAGTTATAGCACTTTTGTGCTTTTGTCAAAATTCAGAGTTTCAGAATTTTAGTACTTAAGAACTTTTTTAATTACTTATTTCAGTTTACTGCCAATGCACAACATTTCCAATTTGTTTAATTTTTTTTTACATTTTTATATATATATCAAAACTGAATTTTTTTTTATATTAATATATATATATACTTTTTTTTTTTCTTTTTCCCCAGTTTTAGTTTAAGTTTTAGTAATTTTGTTTTGGGCTTTTGTCATTTTTATTAGTTTTTAAATATATAATTTTTTCCAGTATTAATAATTTTTCTAATCATTTTAGCACTTAAGAACTTTTTGTTCTTGAGTTTTTTAAGTAAGCTTTTCATCTAATATTTGCATTTTGTTTGTTTATTTACTGAAATTGTCATTTAATAGTTTTAGTTATAAAATATAATAATATAATATTATAAAAAATTATATTACAGAATTATAAATATTAGTTAGAAAATATATAATATAATAATAATAAACTGGTAAATATTTCGGATAGTTATGTCACATAAGTCCTCTCCTTGTCGCATACCTTGGCAATGCTTTCCAGTCTGTTTGTTTAGTGCAGTGCACCATAGACTTCTATTGTAAGTGCATTATTGCAAGCGCAAGTCCTGATGAATTATTTTCTGTGTTAAAGCCTGATTTATCTTGAAACAGTAGTTTTCTTATAAGTAATCATTGCAGTTTTAATTATAAACACCTTCAGACTTGTAACGCATTTCACAACCCACATCAGACATTTCACCACACACAAACAAACTCAATAAAATGACAGATCATGCAGAGTGAGTCTGATAATGGAAAGACAAACACTTCCCCATTTTAACGATATCGAAGCGCATCAGTGCGCTGTGAGCTCATCGTAGGACAGCTGTGACAGGGAAGATAAGAGTGGGCTTGGCATGAGATATTCAGCTGCTGCAGCGTCACACAGAGAGGAAGAACAGACGACTGCAGGTTTATTTGTCCATAGTTCACCCAGAAATGCAGATTCTCATGTTGTTTCGAACATGTGTGACTTGCCTTCCTGTGTTCACGCTGTGTTTTCCATGCAGTGAACGTATATACAGTACTTGTCAAATGTTTGGAAAATGTTGAGAAAATGAAGTCTCTTCTGCTCAGCAAGGCTGCATTTGTTTGATCAAAAAGACAGTAATATTGTGAAATATTATTACAATTTGAAATAACTATTTCCTATTTAAATATATGTTAAAATGTATTTTATTGCTGTGTTGCAAAGCTGAATTTTCAGCATCATTACTCCAGTCTTCAGTGTCACATGATCTTCAGAAATCACTCTAATATGCTGCGTTGCTGCTCAATTAATATTGGCGCTCAGTTATTAATAATGGTTCTTATTATTATCAATGTTTAAAAAAGTTTTTGCTGCTTAATATTTCGTGGAAACATTTTTTTCAGGATTCTATGATGAACAGAATGTTCAAAAGAACAGCATTCGTTTGAAATAGAAATCTTTTGCGATATTGTAAATGTCTTTGCTGTCACTTTTGATCAATTTAATGCATATTTGCTGAATAAAAGCATTATTTAAAACACAACACACACACACACACATACACATACATTTAAATGGTGGTATATCATGATTTCTGCATAAATATTCAGCAGCACAACTCTTTTCAACATTGATAATAATCAGAAATGTTCCTTGAGCAGCAGATCAACATATTAGAATGATTTCTGAAGGATCAGTTGTAATAATATTTCACAATTTTATTGTTTTTACTGTATTTGTGAGCACATAAATGCAGCCTTGGTGAGCAGAAGAGACTTCATTAGAAACATTTACAAATCGTAATGTTTCCATACTTTTGACAAGTACTGTAGTCATACAAATTCAGGTTGTGAATGGAGTAAATAATGACAAAATGTAATTTAGGGGTAATAATAGAGTAAATAAGGGTGTTTTTCCTAGAAGAGATTGCTTTGTTTGTGTATTTGCAAGATTTGCATTCGTGAGAAAGTCTGTTTGTGATTTCACACGTGCAAATGTGTACACAACATGACTCTGTGTGTGTGTGTGTGTGTGTGTGTGTGTGTGTGTGTGAGAGGTCCTGTAAACTCAGCCTTGATGACCTGCATGCACATATAGAACGAGCGAATCCGGAATCACATCATCAGAGTGTGTTGTCAGCCTCTGTTTTGGTCGAGGCTGTGAATCACGGTTTCCTGCGGCGTTATCAGCACTGTAGAGGTTACCCGGCCTCTAGCATGACTCTGACCATTTATACATTTACCTGATGCTTTTATCTAAACACGAGGAATTAAAGGGATTCGTCCTACAAGTTCTGCGATTGTTCAGATGGGGAAAATATAGAGGTTTTTGGGTTAAACGCTTTACTATAAGGTTGCATTTGCTAACATTAGTTAACTACAGCATGAACTAACAATAAAAAAATACTTCTAAAGCAGTTGTTAATCTCAATCTATTTTCTGTTTTCATTTAAAATTTTGTTAAATATATATTGTTGTACTTCATTTATAGAGCTTTTCGAGAGATATATATATATATATATATATATATATATTATATACATATATAAAAATGTTTGACATAAAGAGCACGAAGAGCATGAAAAATGTATATAATGCAATACAATTTTTACATTTAAATTTATTTTACTATTAAAATGTATATACTATAAAATTTAAATAATTTAATTATAATGAGTAATTACAAAAATGTTTACGATATTAATTGTCACGATCATTAGATCATCACAGTAATAAAAAATTTGTAAATTTAAAAAATCAGTATAAAAATAATTAATTGTTTATTAAATAATAATAATAATAATATAAGTATACTAATAGTATGTATATATAATTAAAATGGATGATTTGTAAATAATTAAAATTAATATAATTATTAATTGTAAATAGATTTGCTATATAGTATATATCACGTAATGTGAGAGAATATACTTAATAATTGTTTAATTCATTATTAATTATTAATTTGGTAATTATTAGAATTAGTCTGTGTTCATACTGGGCCAAATACATTTATTAATTTATAAACAGCTGGGTGATATAAACAATATAAACAATTAAGACAGATTAATTATCAATTCTAATATAGATGTATAACTATAAATAGATTTGCTATATTGTATGTACTTTACATGAGTCGACGTGCTTATAGTGGTTGTATAATTCATTGTTAATTATTAGAAGTGTCTGTGTGCACATTCGTATGTTTCAGGCTCAAATGCATTTTTAGGTAAATATCTGAATTCGGAGATACTCATGAGTTTGTTTTGCACATTGAGCTCCAGACTTTCTCATGAACGCACTGAAGTCACCTGTAACAGCAGCATGCGTGTTTACGCTCTGCATTCAGGGCTTTTACGTTGGGACTCTTCACAGCGAGGTGTTTACACTACTAATTCTCTCTTGTGTTTGCTGCAGGGGATTGTTTAGTGTTGATTGTGGTGTGTTTATTGCTATAACAGGCACAGAAAGGGCATGGGTGGGGCGCTGGTAGTTTCACTACTATCTCTGAGTTAAGAAAGAAAAAAGCTCTTCCTCTCCATGGCACATGAGGCCTGTGTAGTGGTGAGAGAGATATAGAGAAGTGAGTTCCTCTAAAGTTCGCGGTTCACACCCTTACAACTGAGCACCAGTGTTCCCACGGCTGGCTAAGTATGTTTATGCCAGGTTCTCACACTCCTCGGGTGTAAATGCTGTAAGTTTCTGATCTCTGTGACCCTTTGTGTGTTCTCTTATGTGTTTGCACTCTGAATGATCCTGCTGAGCACTTCATACAGAATATTAATGGTGCAGATTTCACATATAAATGTCACTGTCATTCCTTAGTAAGCCGCTTTAATGCTTTAATGCATTTCTTTTTCAGGTGAATCTCATGAAAAAATAAATTGGTCATATTTTATCCCAAAGTCTAATTTGAATTCTTCCTAATTTTAGGAAGATTTTTGCATTGTGACATTTAAGCTGCTTAACACATTTTACCCCTAAAAAATAAATATATATATTTTTTTACTATTGAAAGTTTACTTTTAAGTTTTTTGTTTTTAGTGTTTTGTTTGTTGTTGTTTTGGCAATTATTCACAAAAGTGGTCATCATTGCTGTAATTCAGCATTTACTGTACTGTAATACAATAATATGTAAAGTGTTTAAAACATACAAAAACTATTTTAAATGTAGTACAAAATAAAATGTTTTAATTGCATTAATGAGTTTAATTGCCACGTAATCACAGCCCATATCTATCTATCTATCTATCTATCTATCTATCTATCTATCTATCTATCTATCTTCTATCTATCTATCATCTGTCTGTCTGTCTGTCTGTCTGTCTATCTGTCTATCTACCTGTCTATCTATCTATCATCTGTCTATCTATCTATCTGTCTGTCTGTCTGTCTATCTACCTGTCTGTCTATCTGTCTATCTACCTGTCTGTCTATCATCTGTCTATCTATCTGTCTATCTACCTGTCTGTCTATCTATCTGTCTATCTGTCTATCTACCTGTCTATCTATCTATCATCTGTCTATCTATCTATCTGTCTGTCTGTCTGTCTATCTATCCGTCGTTCTATCTATCTATCTACATTTACATTTACATTTAGTCATTTAGCAGACGCTTTTATCCAAAGCGACTTACAATTGGGGGATACATAAAGCGATTCTTCTTAAAGAGGCAAACAGACACAAGAAGTGGTTGTAATACCAAGTTCTTAGACATTGTTCAAATAAGTACAAGCTAGAAAGAGAAGGAATAAATAAAGAGAGATACATTTTTTTATTTTTTTTTATTTTTTAGATCTATCTATCTATCTATCTATCTATCTATCTATCTATCTATCTATCTATCTATCTATCTATCTATCTATCTATCTATCTATCTATCATCTGTCTATCTATCTATCTGTCTGTCTACCTGTCTATCTACCTGTCTGTCTGTCTGTCTATCTACCTGTCTGTCTATCTGTCTATCTATCATCTGTCTATCTATCATCTGTCTGTCTACCTGTCTATCTACCTGTCTGTCTATCTATCATCTGCCTATCTATCTATCTATCTATCTATCTATCTATCTATCTATCTATCTTTCTATCTTTCTATCTGTCTGTCTGTCTGTCAGACAGTAATTGTTTTTATAAAAAATAATTTAAAAAACATTACAACAGGTATTTTGCATTTAAAATTTATATAATACAATTTACAATTAAATTTTTACATTTACATTTTTCACAATTATAATTTTGCAAATAATATAATATTGTAAAATAATATAATAAAAAATAAATAAAAAAATGTTTAATTACAGTAATGAGTTGAAATGCATATTTCTTAATTGTCACTCTCATTAGATCATCACAGTAATACAATGTTTTTATTTAAAAAATCTACAACAGGTATTTTACAATTCAAAATTATGCAACACAATTCACAATTACATTTAAGTTTATTGTACAATTACGATTCAGTTTTAATATTAAAACATATTTCATTACAGTAATGCATTTAATTGCATACCTATTGTTGCTGCTTGTTCTTGACAGGTTTTGTGAGATTCACCATATCCATATCTCATATCGAGCTCATTTAAATCTCGTTGGTTGTTATAGTGGGTTGTGGTTGGTGTGGACAGTTTTTAAAGGTTTGTAAATTCTGCTTATAGTTTGAAGAAATGAAACTTTTGCAGTGGTGTTGGTGCACCGCTGGTGAATATAGGCCTTTTTTTACATCCTCAATCTAATCTAATAAATGTCAGCCGCTGCAGACCATCTAAAGCACTCGTTAAGTTAATTAAACGTCTGCTCCAAAAGATAGGCAGGAACATTATAGTAACTTCTAAGATGCCTCATTTTGTCCAAATTGTAAGGCAGCGTCACATTGAAACTTTGAGGAGAAAACAATCCCAAAATGCATTGCAGTGAGCTCACTGAAAGAGAAATATTGATTATAAATATTATTATTATATATTATAAATATTTTTTTATTGTTATTAGTAGTGTTTTTATTGTTTACATTTTTATATTATTCATTATTATTTATTTTAAATATACTTATTTCATGCAATAGCAAATATAATGCATAACAAGTTCATATAATCAATAATGTACTGTTTTACTCAATATTTGGGTTTGTGCATGCTAGAATAAGGAATATAGTTTGAGCCTGATGGAGCGGCTGAATTCATGTGCACTTTTACATTTGGGTTTCTTCAGTTTTCTTGATTGCTGCCACTTCTTTTTTCCACATATCAAGGGTGTCCTGCATCTAGAAGCCTTTTATTCAATTTGTGAAGGTCTTGTTCATCCAGGTTATCACATAATTTGAACAAAAGCAACTGAACTTTGTTAAAGCAACTGCATTTAATACAGATGTTTTGTCTTCATTAGTTGATCAAAATCATTTGATCTGTCCTGCTGATTAATAGCCATAATATTAAACAGCAATAATAAATAGCCAATCATCATTTTTATTAGTGCTTTTATTTGATTAAATTTTGATAAACCGTTGTTCAAATCATGTGAGATGCACTGTCAGAATAATAAAGTTCAGCTGCTTTTGACTGAATTCTACAGCACTTTTCATGATTTTAATGATCTGTTCCTGTACCTGAACTGTTCTGTTGGTGTTTGGGTCTCATCTTTGTTTTCTTTGACACTTTCAGGGAAGAATAGCAGCTCAGGGGTTCATAGTCAAGGGTTTGGTGCTCCAGCCGTTCGAAAGACGCATATGGACAGAGGACCCGTCTCCTCGTCCTCAACGTTACGGTCTGCGGTTAACCCGCCCTCAGCGTTAACAGACTTTAGGGCTGTAAGTCCAGTGTCATGCCGTCTGATCGTCTCCATCTAGAGCTAGTTTCTGCTATTGTAGTTTGTAGTTGCATCCGCTTCGTCCTGACATTTGCCATCGCTGCTTCCTGCGCTGCTGTTTTGCCCGTTTGCATTGTCCTGCGCATGCTAATGCAAGAATAATGCCCCGCTTTACACCGAAAAAGAAAATGTGCTAAAAATGTGCTCACCCTCAGGCCATCCAAGATTAGGATGAGCTTGTTTCTTCATCAGATTTGTAGAAATGTAGCATTGCATCACTTGCTCACCAATGGATGCTCTGCAGTGAATGGGTGCCGTCAGAATGAGAGTCCAAACAGCTGATAAAAACATCACAATAATCCACACCACTCCAGTCCATCAGTTAACGTCTTGTGAAGCCAAAAGCTGAGTGTTTGTAAGAAACAAATCCATCATTAAGACGTTTTAACTTCAAACCGTTGCTTCCAGGTAAAATATGAGTCCTCTATTGATAACATTGTGAAAAAGTGGTCTGGTCTGAATCGGGAGAGAAATCTGCACAGATAAAAAACTCTGTTTACAAGCTAAAACAGTCCAAAACAGCTCTAAACAAATTTGTGGCTGGATTTTGATTTGAGAGACAACAGGAGATGGACTTTTTCACTGGAGAGCGTCATTATGGATTTTAGACTGTTTTTTGGTCAGAAGCAATGGTTTGAAGTTAAAAACGTCTTAATGATGGATTTGTTTCTTACAAACACGCAGCTTTTGTCTTCTCAAAATGTTAACTGATGGATTGGAGTGGTGTGGATTATTGTGATGTTTTTATCAGCTGTTTGGACTCTCATTCTGACGGCACCCATTCACTGCAGAGCATTCAATGCTGAGCAAGTGATGCAATGCTACATTTCTCCAAATCTGATGAAGAAACAAACTCAACTACATCTTGGATGGACTGAGGGTGAGTACATTTTAAGCAAATGTTAAATTTTGGGTGAACTACTCCTTTAAAGAGATATTTAATCATTTATTCATCATTTATTCACCCTCTTGTTGTTCTAAACGTGTACAAGTCAGTAGTCCATACAGCTTGGGCACTATAATGTGTTTGCTATCAAATGCCTTCAGAGCACACTTTTATGGTGCTTCTTGGAGCGACATGGAAACAAAGCATTGATCTGTAGTTGAAGGGTTTAAAAACTGATGATGCAGCTGAACAGAAGCAACAAGAGGAAGTTCTGTTGCGGAACCAACCCTTTGTTGAAGATTGAACCAGGCAGCCTGTTTGTTTTGAGCCAAACCTTTGATTTCCATCGAACTGGACTCATGAACACAACTTCTGTTTCATCCATAACAGGGTTGAAGATAAAAGTCAGTTTATTTGTCTTATCCCGATAGCTGTTTATTGTTTTAGACATAAATCTCACTAACCATTTATGCTTTGAACAGGATATAACAATTTTCTAATAAGGCACAAAAATAAATTTAATTCCAGATACATTCTCTGAAAGCAGGTCTGTTATGTATTTTGTTTTAAGGATGTCTAAATGTTTTTTAACGAGTAAAAAAGAAAAGAAAAAAAGTCTCTTCACTAGTTTCTGCAAGAAGTTTAACACCATCTTTCCTGTGCAATATTACTTTCTTTGACTCTCTCAATGATTTCATAATTCAGAAAACGGCATACAGTATGAAAACGACTTGAATAATCATGACTCTCATTGTAAGAATAATACTTTAGGATCGTTTTAAATGGCCTTTCACATTCCTGAAGTACACTAAAGTGACCTTACAAACTCATCCTGACAATATGACCTCAGAATGACACTTTGGTCTAGAAAAGGGAGAAGCTTTTACCAAAGCACTTCCTGTTTTCTGACACAAAGTGGCAGCTGGTTTCACCACAGTGTCACAGTTACTTTACGCTGTTTTTGCAATTTATATATTTAAAATAATATGCTTTTTGAATCAATATATGAAATCACTCTCAGTGGAGTTAGGCATATTTGCTAGAGAAGATACTGAGTTGCATTAATTGTGCATGTATCAATGCTAAATTGTTTTGCACAACCTTATTAGATCATATCAGGAGTAAACCGTTAGAATTGAACTTCAGTAGTTCAACATCTATCATTCAGGTCAAATCCAGGTCAACCTGTGTTGCATGGCGTTTGTGTGCTGTGCAGATGCAGTTTGCATGTTGCATGAGGCTTTGTGTTGTGTATGCCGTGCTTCTTGTGTCTTCAGAGCTGTGCTGTAATTTGTCTTTCTCCCAGGCACCGAACACATGAAGGTAAGGTGAAACGCGGGTCTGCCGACCACATCTGAGCTGCTGCATGTGTTTGTGTCGGCCATAAAACACCTACTCCACCCTGCGTGCACACAAATCCTTTCACAAATCACTTTGAGAAATCAGACCGTATATTGAAGCCCTTTCAAACAGCAGCAGCAAATGTAAGACCAGCCGACCAACCGCAGTGAGAAAAGAGCCAACATATTGTTCACTTAGGCTTTGAAGCATTGAAGATTGCTACAATAAAGAAACTGTTTCATTGTATGAAGTATTTGGACACTGAAATTGCACTTAAAAATGTCTGAAAGATCAAGTGTTTGCATTTATATGAATGTAAAATAGCACACTCTTCAAGCAGATGTGATATAAAGATTGAAAAAATGGTTTTGTATAGTTTTTTGTCATGATTTGGTAACTTTTAATTAGAAAGTATGTTTTTGCATCCTCCTTTACTTTAAATGATATTCTATTATCTAATGCAAACACATTCAGATACATTATTTGTGATTTAAGTGACCAACTACTTCTAGGTCCTCCTCTAATAAGTTTATTCTGTGTGATTTTGTAATGGATCTCGTGATGATTTACCTTCATTCACTGCGTGTTGGGTCACTGGTGACTTACATTTGATGCAAACCAAAGGCTTCACAACTTTGGTTGTTTTCTTTGCTTTCAATCACTGATGATGTAAATGATCCTCAGTGTGTTTTTGACCAATTAAAAAAGAATTAAAGTCACGTCAGATTAGATATGTTACTGTATATAAATTTGCACAGATCACTTGTGCTCACGTGGAATAATGAGTGATTTTTAGCATTGAACAAGGCTGGGCGATGTATATTAAATAGTCAGTATATATTCATAATGCTTTTATTGGTAATATAAATTTAAGCAGCATCATGAATATTGTGGTGGTTTTAATGTGCTTTTTTGGCTGTTAAGTAGGGCTACAGGATTAATTGAAATAAAATCCATTATTTCCATAAAATTAAAAGTTTGATGGTTTAACATTTTGAAAACGAAGAAATTAAGACTTTTGTTATTTTTTAGTTATATAATTTTTTGTTAAATATGCAATTTTTATCTTGCAGTGATATTACAATAGTATTTTCTAGTCATTTTATTTTTATATGTTTTTATATTAGATTTTTTGGGGGATTTTTATATTTTTATTTAGCAATAATTTCCTCTAATATAATAGTAATAATTATTATTATTATTGACATTATCAACACATACAGTATGGTCAATATATATTATACAGACATATTTATATATATAATAATAATCACAAACTGTTGGCCAAATTGTGCAGGATTTAAAAATATCTATCACAATTTTTATCAGAATTTTTTTTTTTACCCCCAAATTGTGCAGCACAAATAAGTTTGTGAAAACATGTCTTGATTATTTTACCTATGTTTTTACTTCTATATATATATATTACTTCTTTGATTAAACATATTAAATCTACAAGTTATTGTTTGTTTTTAAAAAATAGACTTCTAAAACATTTCAGAGCAAATGCATACATATCGAGATCATCAAGGCCGAAAGATCGAAAGATACCAATATATATATCTTTTTTGGTGTATATCGGGCAGCCCTACAGTGATGCATTCTGCTGTGTGTGTTGAATAGTAGTTTCTATAATGACATTTGTTTTCTGGTTCAGCTTGGAAGTGAGACGCAGCAGCTGGAGTGGGCGAAGCGTGAGAGTCAGAGAGAGGAGGCGGAGCGAATCCGGAGGCTCCGCCTACAGGAGCAGCAGGAACTGGAACTGGCTCTGGCTCTCAGTCAAGCCGAAATGCCCAGAACGTGAAGCTTCAATCCTTCAGTGAGACTCACCTAAAACCTTCAGATCAAGCTTTTGCCCCAATCACACGCTCTTCCTGAAGATCTCTCAGGTTTGCTGTAGCGATCACTGAAACAATTAAGTACAACAAAACCAAAGGTCAAAGTTACAGATTCACTTCACACATTTGCTCATGAAATGCACAAAATGCTCAACCACTCTATTATGCTTTAAAAAATATTATATACAGCTTCACCAAATACTGTAGGAGCAGCTGGAGATCATGTAAGTGAGATCTTTTCAGCCTTAAGTCATTTATTAATGCACAGAAGTCTCATAATAAATATCAACCCATGGCCAATGTCGGTTTTGCAAAGCCAAAAGTGCTTTATGTCTCAGTGTCTTTAGGACCTTAGTTTGACTATGATCAGCTTCAAATCTCAACCAGACGTTTGGTTTAATAAGAGGGATGAATTACTAAATGCATGACATTGTCCACCATCGGCCCACTTTATGATCATATATGATGTCTGTATTTACATATAAACCTGCATAATCAATGCATTCCCGACGATGCATGAAGATCAAATGAAGCATATTTAGTTTTTGAAGGAACCCGTTTTCATTTGGGTTTTGCACTGTTCGTATGAGAGTGAGATGATGTAATAATGACTCTGTCTGTATTGTTGGTGTTTAACCCTTTAAAACTTCCTCTAGATGACACTAGATCACACAAACCAGCACTCCTGAAGGAGCTCTGCCCACTTTCATCTGGTTTTAACCCTTTTCTAGCCTTGCCTTGAAGTGAAGCCTTATACTGTATATTGAACTTGTTCTTATTATGTATCGATATATTTATTGCATCTGTGATACTTAACACTAAAATCAGCAGGTTATGGGTTGTTTATATGCTAGAGAAGGAAACTCTGGTGTGTACAGTATATGGGTTTGGTTTTCTCTTTTATCATTTTGAAGATTCTACTGACATTCCGTGTTTTTATGTGTTTTGGTTTTTTTGGTGGTAAAAATGATTTTACAATGTGCTGCTTTTCAACGTTTTAATAAATGTCAAACATATTTATCTGAATCCACTATAAATTGATTATTTTTCTTTTAAACGAAGAACATATTGCAGCCGTTTCATCCCAAATATCAAAGGAAATTGTGTATTTATTTTTTTAATTAATTATATTTAAAAGTTCAAATATTTTAAAGAAAGGGCTATCATATATAATTCTATTCTATTGATTGATTGATTGAAATATGACCTGGACCTCATTTAGGAAATTCATCCACCAATAATATTTTAGTGGTATTTATATAGTGTTTATATATATATATATATATATATATATACAGTAGTCAACATTTGAAGTGGATCAAATCTGTCCTAAGACAAAAACGCATTTTGGTTTAAGGTTTTAGGACTACTTTGGTGAAAGGTTTTGATCCACTTCAAATGTTGACTATAATTTATTATTTTATTTATATATTTTTTTCAATGTTTAATTCCTTTAAATTTGAAAGAAAATAAACCTTTGAGGCCATTATGGTAAATATTTTGATTTTCAATTTTAGACATTTAAATAAACATTCGATATTTATGCATTTGGCAGACGATTTTGTCCAAAGAAACTTATTGCATTCACTGTTTACCGTTTTATCAGTTTATGCATTCACTGGAAATTGAAGCCATGGACTTGGTGTTGCAAGATCTACATGATCTGGTCTGCATTCGTGCAACTTTAAATTGAAAGACAAATATGAAATAAAGAAGCTGCAGTTTTCAATATCTGCTTTTAAAATCGGCAAGTTAATAGTGAGTTTCTGCCGTCAGTTGCCAAAACAATCAGACGGTTTGAGCTGCATTCAGATCAGATCCGTGTGCACCTGCAACACTTCATATCTGCTCATGTTAGCAGCTTCTGTACACTGAGCTTAACCGTCTCTATTCATGCAATATCTAGTATGTGTTGTACTTGTTGAGCTGTGCTGCACTAATGATGGATGAGCTTCTATCAGACGTTTGTCTTTTGCAAATGCTCTGTGAACGGTTTCAGCAAATTGCTGAAAGACTGGGATCTAAGTGTGAAAATAATTTAACAGCTGCATGAATTTGAGCTTCGGTATGTTAATTACCCCCATTTGGAATAACAGGAAATTCCTCCGTGAGTTTTTATTTACTGGAGGCCGCTGAAAGAGCTGATTTTAAGATGGACAAACGAGACGGGCTCAGGTGACAGAAACACGAGGCTTTCCTCACTTGTGTTTTTCTTTGCACTCGATCGCTCACCTACTTAACCGTCCACACGTGCGCTTCGTTTAGAGGCCTTGCCAGACATTCTTGTCTAGTCTTTGGATTTAGTTGTGGTTTTAGTGCTGAGGGATTACTGACCAGCATGGATGTGTTCAGGACCGCGCACTATATTATCATATATTTACTCCTAGAGCCATTTGGAGTATGAATACTGTGCAAGCAATGCGCTTGATATTTGACCTTTCATTTCCATTTTTATATATCTTTCGTATGGAAGCCGTTTCCGCCATGGAATAATTGCGACTTTTTATCTTCTTTTTAATTTTTATATGACGGGCTCAGGTGACAGAAACACGAGGCTTTCCTCACTTGTGTTTTTCTTTGCACTCGATCGCTCACCTACTTAACCGTCCACACGTGCGCTTCGTTTAGAGGCCTTGCCAGACATTCTTGTCTAGTCTTTGGATTTAGTTGTGGTTTCAGTGCTGTGGGATTACTGGCCAGCATGGATGTGTTCAGGACCGCGCACTATATTATCATATATTTACTCCTAGAGCCATTTGGAGTATGAATACTGTGCAAGCAATGCGCTTGATATTTGACCTTTCATTTCCATTTTTATATATCTTTCGTATGGAAGCCGTTTCCGCCATGGAATAATTGCGACTTTTTATCTTCTTTTTAATTTTTATATCTTTTTAATGTTTATCTCAATTATATATGAATTCCGAGTTTATATCTAAAAATGGACTTTTCTTTTTTTTGCAATTATGAGTTTATATCTTGCTATTCCGACTTTTTTTTATTTGCATTTATTTCTCACAATTCTTGGTTTATATCTTGCAATTCTGACTTTAGTCTTGCTTTTTATATCTCACAATTCTTAATTTTGTTCTTGCAATTCTGACTTCTCTTGCGATTTTCTTGCAACTTTTTTCTTACATTTTTGAGTACATATTTATATGTACTTTTTTGAGTACAATTATGAGTTTATATCTCATTTCTGACTTTTCTCACTGCAATCTTGCTGTGATTTTGTGTCTTGCAATTATGATTTAAAAATTTGAGATATAAACTTAGAATTTAAAAAAAGGTTACCTTATCTAATTATCTAAAAATGTATTTATTTTAAGTCTTTTAGTGGAAACAAGCTTATATATTTTCATAATCAGACTACCAAAAATAGAGATAATTGCATGCGAAATTGGATAAAAAAATTTAACATCACACTGCAAAAAATGATTTTCTTACTTAGATTTTTTGTCTTGTTTCCAGCCAAAATATCTAAAAGAAAATCTTAAATCAAGAAGGATTTTCTAGATTTGTTTTCTGTTTGAAATAAGATTATTTTGCTTAGCCCACTGGCAGATTATTTTGCTTGTTTCATTTTGACATGTTTTTTTCTGAAAAGACGATTTTTACTTGTCTAGAAAATTTTTAGATATTTTGGCTGGAAACAAGACAAAAAAATCTAAATAAGAAAAGCATTTTTTGCAATGCACTGTATTTATTTGCATGATAACTAGATGTCACTCTCTGAATTAATATTCATTATTTAGTTTGAAACGTGTCCTTGCATACTGTTGTTTTAAAAGTAATTGTCAGTATTTCTCATCTCTAATAGACTAGTTCGTGACTGTATAGACGGGGATCTTTATTTCTGCTTTGAAAGCTGTTGAATTGCAGTAATCACGGTAAACACAGCCCTTTATATTTGCTTTGCTTTGATGGGGGAAAAAGAGAAGCTTGTTTTTTTCTGTTCATGTCAGATTGGTAGTAAAAGTTACTATCATCAGCACACAAAAGTGAAATGAGATTTCTACTTCACTGAGTCGCTAATAATAGTCAGGATCACATTTCTTCTTTTCGTCTCGAATTTACATGAAAGGGAACTCTAGTGCCGTTTTCACACATTATTCACAAATGCAGAACAAGTTCAACTCGTGGAAAACAAAAGCAGAGCTGAATGCTTTATTTAGACATGTTTTGACATTCAATAGGAATTTAATATGCTTTGCATGCACATATAATTGATATATAAATCATATTTTTATTTTTATATAGAATATTCATTTATATTTTTGAATGTTTGAATTATACTTTTTTTTTTTTTTTTACATTATTTTAATTTATTATTTTTATAATGATGAACTGGGGCATATCTAAAACATTTATCTAAATGTCCATGTTTCTCTGTTATAAAATATACAAAAATAGCAATAATATACCATTTGTAGGTGTGTCTAAATAGTACTTTATATATAATTTTTTTCTTTTTTTTTTTTTAAATCTCAGAATGTTTTTTCTAGTCTTTCTGCCCCAATGTAAAATGAGCTGATGCTTAACAAATATTTTTATAAAATATGCAAATTTGGGATTTTATCTTCCATGTTGGACATCAAAGCGCCCCTGGAGTCTCTTTGATGTCCGTGTCTTTTCTGCGTCTCTGGAGTCTGGGATCTTCAGCCGAGCGCCCCTCCGTCCAGACGGATCTAAATTCTCTCTCTGTAATTATGTAAATGTAGTGTTTGTATTTATAGGCAGAAGCCACAGGCTGCTGGCCTCAACCTGACGCAGCTGGAAAGCATCTTGGTCTAAACTATAATACCTGACTCCACGAGCTTGAGTGGGGGTTCAAGAATAGCACTCGTGCGATGTCCCTCGCTCGCCATAAACGTCTCCAGTTTCTGGGGACTTCGTTTTCCAGTGGCTTCAAAGGAGCCCGTAATAAGAGACTAGCAACCGACATCCAATAGATCAGACCCAACATGACAGGCAAAGACGAGAGACCCGATGGATATATATATTCAAATTTAGTTTAATATTTACAATAAATACAGTACTTACAATATAAAATGTATGTACACAATCTTATAAAAACCCAGGACCTCTAGCCCTAGTGCATAGGGTGCGACGAGGCACTGACCACTCAATGTGCATCAAGATACAAGACGTTTGAAAAGAAATGCCAACACATTTGAACACACAGCTGTTTTGTTGCATAGTAGCAAGGCAGTTTCAAGAGCAAAACATTGTCGTCGTGCATTTTACACTTTTACATCAGAAAACTGGAGGTTTGCTAGTCGTCAGGCTTTGCACTCTTCGTGGCTTCAGAAAGGCACCGTTAAACATACATGCTGTCTCCCGATCGGATACAGATTCATAGGACCAGCCCTTCAGGATGCATATTACCCATAAAAGGCTTTAAAAAGAGCTCAATCTATGTAGTACCAGCTACTTGTTACAAAAGTACACTCGTAAAAATAAAGGTAGTTTTTTTGGCATCAACAGTTCCATAAAGAACTTTCAACATCAATGGAACCTTTTCAAGGATCTTTATATGTTCTTCAAATGGTTCTTTCACTGAAAGGTTCTTTGGGAACCAAAAATGGTTTCTTTGGAACCTCTTAAAAATAAAGGTTCTTTATTGGCAACAACCTTCAATTTCAATGGAACCTTTTCAAGAATCTTTATAGGGGAAAAAGTTCTTTAAATGTTCTTCAAACAGTTCTTTCACTTAATGCTTCTTTGGGAACTAAAAATGGTTCTTGTGGAACCTTCATTAAAACTTTTTTAAAGGTTCTTTATTGGAATCGATGGCTCCATAATAACCTTTAACATCCATGGAACCTTTCCACTGCACAAAAAGTTCTTCAGATTATTAAAAAGTTCTTTTAAGGACTGATCACTGAAAGGTTCCAAAAAATGGTTCTTTTGGAACCTTTATTTTTAACAGTGAATGTTCTTTAGATGTTGTTCAAATGATATTTTAGGACACTGAAAGGTTCTTTGGGAACCAAAAACGGTTCTTTTGGAACCTTTATTTTTAAGAGTGTATGATGATGATGATATATTTCTTAATCAACAATATGCTTTAAGTCATTAAATAAGGCAGTTATATGGTTGTGGATCCAGTTCTCACAGGTGTCTCTTCATATGCAGCGCCAGGTGGTCGGAGCGGGAGAAGGCGCGTTCGCACATGTGGCACTGGAACGGCCGATGGCCGGTGTGTTTGCGGAAATGACGCGTCAGCTCGTCGGAACGGGCGAATTTCCATCCGCATCCCTCCCAGTTGCAGTGGTACGGTTTCTCACCTGATGATGCAAAGCGATGGGATTAGTTTTACTGGTTTCAAAACACAAATGCATGTTAAAGACAAACTCAAACGCGCTCTTACCGGTGTGGGTTCGGTGATGCGCCTTCAAATGCGAGCTCTTGGTGTACGTCTTGCCGCAGCCGGCGTAGGTGCAGGTGTGTGTCGCCGTGCGCTTCCTCGGCCAGGTGCGTCGCCCTCGCTTGGGTTTGGACTCTATTAGATCCAGCGGGGAGGACGGAGGAGTCAGAAGAGCCCTTTGCATGTTGGGTTGCATGCCCATGGCGTCCTCGAACATGCCAAACTGGTGCGGCGCCGTGTAGGGGATCTGCATTTGAGTGTAAGCCGGAGGCGAGTGATGGAAAGCCTGCGGAAACGCGGTCTGGCGCAGGTGGGAGTCATCCGGACTCAACGGAGGCGTCATATTCCCCGTGGCCTGTGGAGAAACAGCCAGTCTGGCTTGCTCGAAGGACATCATGCATGAAACGTTGCCCTCTTGTTTGATTTTTTGGCAGCTCTGCGGCACCATGCCCATCACCGGCCCGTAACCGTCCATTGGTGGCTCGACTTTGATATCAACAAAGTCCTGTCTGGGGAACGAGTTGACGATGAATCTTCCCTGAATGGCACCGTCGTAGGAGTTGTCCATGTCGGATCTCAGAAGCTCAGCCATGAGGCTGTTGGAGTACGGCGGAGGAGGTGCGGTGCATTGCTCCGGAGGCACATACGTTCCCGTCGAGTACATGCCGCATGGCTCCGCGTGTGAGACAAACTCGGCTCCCGCCTCTAGAGGTCCTGTTGTGTTGGCCAGGATAAACTCCAGGTCCAAGTAATTACTCAGATCCTCGTCATCCTTGCGGCCACGACAAGTGTCCATGTGCTGTGCCACGTTGAGCAGAGGGCAGCCGCCGCTCAGTGGTTTGTCCTCCTCACATTTCCACCTCTGCAACAGAATCAAAGGTGCTTAGAATTAAAACACTGTCAGATGCTTTTGCATGACTCATTTTCAGAGCATTTCATGACTTAAGACGAATTTGAGACGCGTCAATACTTTTTGACGTCTACAGTTTACTGCGACTGTCACCCCAACACTTCAAACCAACAAATGCGAGTTTAAATTACAAGAAAACATGCAAAAAATGTGTTTCCTCTTTTTAAGAAGTATCTTACATATATATCTGTAAGTAAATATATGTATCTTGTTTCACACATACATATATATATATATATATATAACAAAAAAACGTTTTCTGAGCGAAAATATTTGTGTGTATATATATATATATGAAACAAGATACAACAAAAAATTGGCATTTATGATGTTTGTGCTCGCTTTCCGATGTGTATCTTCAATGTTTATTTTATCTAGTGCAAACAAGTGGAAAACAAATATATTCGCTTAGTTAGAATTTTTTCCCCCCGCAGTGTTTACGCTGCTTTAACCACTTTTGAGGTTTGGTGTCCCGCATTACCCAAATTCACCCTAGTTACACCATTTTACGAGTGCAAAAAAATGTCAAATACTTACATCCTCCCAAAGTTTCTCCTTCTGGCTTGCAAACGTTGAAATCGAAGGCAAAAGGCAATGTAAAGCCATTTCCAAGATGCGTGCTGCGTAGTAATTTTCTTCTGTATTGTTGCACTTGCTCCCGGACAGATGTCAAACTGCGCTGCGCTTTTCCCTCGAGTGAACTTCCAGAGTCATGAACAAAGTGTGTCTGGCAGGAGCGCCTCCTACCTAATGAATACTTCTCCTGGACGAATTGTGTGTGCGGAGGAAACCGCGTTGAGATTTCCCAGATATAGGCGGTATATAAGGCACCGTGCGCTCTCTCCACAGGTCCACAGTCTCTCAGTGCAGGACAGCGCGCTCGGGCGCATTTAAGCGCGTGATGACGCGTGCTCCCCTGCCCTCCCCTCGGGGGGGGGCGCGGCCGAAAGGGGGCGGTCACTCACTATCATCTGTGTAGTACACACACACAACTGTTACCAAGGCGTTTCAACAAAAGCTCGAATTGATCCAAGTGTAATTCCAGTCTCCAAACAGCCTACGTTCACCCATGCGTAATTTAGTCTCCAAATAAACGCGCTTTCCAATGAAAGCAAGTGACTGCACAATGAGGTTACATTTAGAGAAGTCAACTGAAGTTGTTTTTGCATGCTGATCTGGCGATTTTCTGTACAATAGATTAGTGGGTGATCCAAAAGTCAACTACTTGTCCCTGTCATTACATACACAGACTTGGGTGGGATGCTATGAAAGGTAAATGAGGTGCACTAGATTACACATTTGTCACAAAGCAAGCAGTTTCAAGCACAACTTTTGATGAAAAGGGAAGTGTGCGTGGTTTGAAACCAAATCTAGGTTTAAAAACTGAAGACAGCCAGTATTGTGTTTGTTTGTGGTTAGTGGATGATGTTAATGTGATGCTCTTCTGCTGTGAACTTCATACTTCTACTAAAAACCACCAAAACACACTGAGATTAGATTAGTCCGCCTTGACCTCAGATAATGCTTGTTTGATCATCTTGTGGGGCTTTCAAGCCAAAGGTGGAGTAGCTATCTACAGATTATCACCAGAAACATCTGTCAGTCAATCAGTGCCTGGATAGGCGAACATGCAAACAACTATTCTTGTCACATGACAAGAAAAGCATAAAACACATGGCTGTGTGTCTGTAAATATTTGACATTTTGAGCCGTTTATGAAAATGCACATTTGTTCAGGTAGAATAGCACGCATACAAATACATATACATACGTGTGTGTGTGTGTGTGTGAGAGAGAGAGAGAAATATATGGTCAGTATTTTGTGAACATTTTTCCCCTTGAAATTTTTGATTGAAAAACTCAAAAACAATAAATAAATAAACAAAGTGCACTCAAGGAAGTCTTCTACATTTGTTCAGGTAGAATAGCATGCATACAAATACATATACATACGTGTGTGTGTGTGTGTGTGTGTGTGTGTGTTTGAGAGAGAGAGAGAAATGCATGGTCAATATTTTGTAAACCTTTTCCCCTTGAAAATTTCGAAGATAATAAATAAATTATTTTTTCCCCCACTCAGGTTTCATCTCAGGTTTTGTGACTGACTCAGCATGACAAGTGGAGTTTTACCGTGTTTACTGTAGTAAGGGCTTTCTTTGAGGAACGCACGTGAAGCGGGATTAATGTGAAAGCGAGGCGTTGTGCGCTCAAAGGCGCTTTCTCATGATGATTGCGCGCGCAGCGGGTTTGTCTAAACGCGGACAGCAGGCGCCAGTCTCACCTGAGCTGCTGACTCTCTCCTCAGATCTTCGCCTTACTTCTCACCTCATTCAGGTGTAAATGGAGGGGATTAAATGGCTGGAATGCTGATGGTTGGTGGGAATTATTGGCTTTGCGTTAGCAGCCATTAGTGTCGTTAATGATGTCCCGAGGACGCGACGCGACGCGTCAGGCTGTTTGCGCTACAGCACGTCATTAAAGAAGCTGACAGGAGAAGAAAAACTGGACAGGTTAATTAGTTTAAGTCTGAAAAATACACAATTGGTTCATGAACTTTGCACTTTGGTTCCCATGTGCTATCACAGTACATTGATATTTACCACGGTACTGGATGACTAAATATTCACGTACTGTGATATGTGGTACTATGGTATTTGTCTACAACCATAACATTATTTGGTATAATACTATGGTATTATACAAGACATAGGCTACTATATTCACATGTTACATCATGTGTCCAAAACCATTATCAAAAACATGGTAATATACAGTGGTACTGTTTGAGTTTTTAAACATAGTGTGATTTCTGTATCCATATACTCTAGTATTTTTATGATAAATAACCAAAATGCATGGTGTAACTGAGGTAATCATATTCAAAACCACCGTTTTACCATGTGTTTAAAAAGTGTTATATTGTAAACATGGCAATGCCTTTTTTGGATATTTTGTTGTAAGTGGTATTTTGTAGTAAGTATATATATATATATCCTGATAAATACCAGCACTTAAAAGAGTACCATGGTATTTTCATAGTAAATTTCCCAAAAGGTCAAACCTGTTTAGTAACGAATTAATCATGAAATCTTTCTGATGTTTAATTGTGTGAAATAGAAACATATTGCATTGACATCTTCACCCCAGATTTTATCACCAGCGTTTAATAACTCATAACAATCATGATTCTGATGAAGCGCTCAGATACGCATCTTTTCCCTCAGTTTCTACATGCTTTTTGTGTCGAGTAAGAAGGAGTTTGGGATGTTTCTCGTATCTTTTGTCATGAATCTTCAATGGAAATGAAAGGTGGCTCGTACGTAATCTATAGAATTTCTTGTGCTTCTAGTTTGATTTGATGCTAATAAAATGGTTAATTAAGAATTATGTAAGTGCCATATGTAAATGATCATTCATATACTGTAAAAAATGACCGTGAATTTAACGGTAGAAGACTGTAAAAATGCTACAGTAAAAACCTGTTAAATGGTTAACGGTAAATTCCCCTACTCATTATATCAGTTAATGAAATTACGGTATTTAACTGTAAATTTAAGTTAAAACCGTAAAACCTAAAATGTTGCTACCGTATTTTTTACGGTAAAATTCCGGCAACCACAGCTGCCGTTTTTTTTACCGTAAATTTTATGGAATTTTTTTTACAGTGCCATTAGTTTCCATTGAAAGCCACATTAGATTGTGAAAATGTAATTGAGAAAGCTCATACTGAGATCTCTGATTTTTGAGAGCACTTTTCGGAGCATGCATGCTTTGAGACATTATTGAGGTCTCTTGAGAAATGTGAGATCTTTTTCTCAGATGCTAGAAACTTCTCTATGTGCTCTCTGTCTTATTTCATTGCTTTCAGAATTGAGATATTAAAGAGATCTGATTTGTGATTTCTCACAGGTGTTGGGAAGAGCACGGTTGCCAAGAAATATGTCGTCATTCCAAGTTCCACAGAGCTCTGCGGGAAGTGTGTCCTTTGAGTAACGGGATAAACTGATAGCACTTCCTCCCGCATGAGTTCAGGTGACTCTTCACTCACAACCGTATGAATTCATTCTGTGTGACGCATTAAGTTTGTGTGTGTGTTCACTGCTTCCTCCACGCTAAAATCAGATACGCTTTATGATGCAATGCATTCAGTATACATCCACTGCCGGTTTGAATTAAATACGATTATTTATTGCTTTTGAAAGAAGTCTCACCAGGGCTGCATTTATTTGATCAAAAATACAGTAAAATAGTGAGATATTATTACAATTTAAAATAGCTGTTTTCTATGTGAATATATGTTGAAATGTAATTTATTGCTGTGATCAAAGATTAATTTTTCAGCATCGTTACTCCAGTCTTCAGTGTCACATGGTTTGCTGCTCAAGAAAACATTTCTGATTATTATCAATGTTGAAAACAGTTCATATTTTGTGGAAAATGATACATTTTATTTTTCAGGATTAATAGAAAGTTCAAAAGAGCAGCATTTATTTGAAACCGAATTATTTTGTAACATTTTAAATGTCGTCTTTGTCACTTTTGGTCAAGTTAATATACTGTATGCTTGCTGAATAAAAGTATTTTTTTTCCTAAATCTTACTTTTACTCAAACCTTTGAATAAATAAAGGAATAAATTACATTTTAAAATATATTAAAATAGAGAAACAGTTTTTAATTTTAAATTTCTTTTAATTGTAGCCTAATAATATTTTTTAATATTTAACAATGTTACTGTTTTTACTGTGTTTTTGTTATAAATAAATGCAGCATTGGTGGGGGAAAAAAGACAGTAAACAATACATCTTTAAAAACATGAAAAAAATTTAGTTATTCCAAAGTTTCAAAATTATAATTGCAAATATTATATTATATATATATACATGCCAGTTTTTGGCCTGAAACCGAACACTGATAGACAGTGTCATGTTAAATTGCATTCTGATGTAGTTCAGAACATTAACACACAAAATTGCGCTTGCGTGGCTAGAAGCATTTGCACTCAGTTTGTTTAAAGCATGTTTTGGGCTTTACATTGAGCGGGCATCACTGGCAATCATTGCAAATTTGCATAATGTCACCTCAAATTGCCTATAATGGGCTCTGTGGATGTGAACGGCCCTTGTTGATTCAAAACCCAGCGCTGGTTCTCTTATGTCATCTTATGTCATCCCCTGCATGTAGACGATACATAACGGCGCATGTTTGTGGTAACAGTCGCCGTGTTTAGGCAGCCGAACGTTACATATTCATTCAGCTCATTTTTTCCATTGCACTCAATGAAAGCAATTACAGACGTCATGTGCGCGCAGGAGTTTGACATGTGTTCAGACTGTCATGGCAGAGATCCAGCATGTTCCCAGCCCGCATTACATGCATCATTGCTAAATGATGTGTCAGTATGCAAGTGCATTCATGCCATCGTGTTCTATGAATTGCTATTTCCATCCCAGCATGCATGTTAGTGCATGTCTGTATGTTTATGTCTCTTGGCAGAAAACAACCTTATTTGACTTATGGGCTCTTAAACAATTAGATACGTTACTTATGTTTTGGAATTGCATTTTTTAAAATTGAATATATAGTGATTGTGTTTTTATTTTGAAGCATTGAGTTAGTCACCATACGCCATTCTTCTTATATTAGTATTGAAACAGAAATCTTCTCATTCTGTTCAAATGATTCATACGAATCCGAGTTTAATGCTGAGTTTTAAGTTGTGCCAAGTCAGGCATCCCCTAAGAACGAGCCGTTCATTCTGAGAATTATTTCTTAATCTTTCAAAATGACTTTTTTTGCACAATATTGAAATGATTGACACATGTGAAAGTTGCAAAACATGACCATGTTTTTACATAAGCCGCACAGTCCTGAAAATGTGGGAAAATGTGCTGGATTTGTGATCGGTCATAGTGAACGTTGTGTTATAGCAGATGCTGTGTTCACCTGGCGTGACTTACTGTGCATTCACGATAGATATGCATGCGACATAAACGTTGCACTACAACACCCAAGCAGGAATTTTACAAACAGCGGTTTCTTTTATCGTTGCTTACAGTACAGATCATTCTCATGTCAATCTCGTGTCAGTCTAATGTCACGTTTCACTTGATTTGTGTGTGAAGTTTGTGCATTACACCCATTTTACATTCTTGGCTTTATAATTATGATTTACGGCCTAAATGATGTGTCTAAACTGTAGACAGTCTGAACCAGAATGGTTTTGTTTTCCTTTTCTTCATTTTAGGCCTAAGGCTTAAAATAGGCATCTAGAAAGCTCTCTTGCATGGTATTACTGCATTTATTTAGACACGTACCATGTAAGTACCATGTTTTGTGGAACATACACCATGTTCTGGACTTCTTTTTAGCATAGTAGTTTAATCAGACACCATCATTGAACCGTTACACCATCATAGTAGTGTAAATAGTTTATATATTTTGATCCGTTTTTTTGCGGTACGTGAGTCTTTTATTAAAATGTGTGCGTTGCAGTGTTAATCTAGTTATTATATTTTTGTTTTTGCTAATAATTTCTTTTCTTTTCTTTTTTTTTACCGTAATTCTAGTGAAAATGTAGTATAGTATTTATTTATTAGTTTTAAGTATCTTATTACTTCAAGCTATACTAATATTTTTATATTTTCTGTTTTCACTTTTTATAGTTTGTGTTTTTTTGTAGCTTATGAGTTTTATATTTTTTTGTCAATATTTTGTCAATATATAGATTTTTAGTTTTCATTTTATTTATTTAATGTTTTATCAATTTTGTTGGCTGTTTTTGTCATTTTTATTAGTTTCTGTTTTTCGTAAATATTAGTTTTATTTTTAGAATTTCAGTTTTAATTTTAGTTAAAGTTGTAATTTTGCTGTGTGCATTTGTCATTTTTATTAGTTTTTTAATGCCTCTATAGTTTTTATGCTAGTTTAATTTTTAGTTTATTTTAGTAAAAGAGAAATGTTGCATTGACAACTAGCTGAAATAAAGTAGGCTTAAGTTTTCTTTTATGTTTATTTTATTTCAAGTAATGTTTTCTTATGATCTTAATTTTAGTTTTAATTGATGATAATAATCCTGATCAGAGCTTATGTGTTAGTAAGTTACGTTACTTACAGACCTCAGATATGCACAGAATAATAATGCATGCGCAGAAGCATCAACACCTGCAGCGTATCACAACGTTTATTAGTTTCTGCTTTCTATTAAAACGAAAGCAATGGCACACAGAACTATACGGCATTTGTTCCAAGCAGAGCGTCACATTACCCACATTGCATTGCACTGACACCTTTCCAGGAGTGATTGTGAACTCTTGGCTGAAGGCCTCGGCTCGTCGTGTTAAGTCCATAAGGATCTAATTGGGACTGGAGCAGCGAGTGTGGTTCTCATTTATTAGCTGTTAGCACCTAATCACGGCTGTGTTCGAGCCGCGCAGCCTCCTCAAGTGTTTTCATTGTCAAAATGAGACGTGAAAGGTGCTTTGTGTGTGATTAACGGAAGCAAACGCTGTAGTTGCGTGGCGTTTAGCATTGAAACGCAGAGAGACATCGCTTTCAGTCCTCGTAACTCTTTTCATCGCTCGCTGATACTTTCTGGCAGATGTTATTTTTTTATGTGAGCGCTAATGGTTCACAGTAGAAGGGCAACCAAATGTGAAATTTAGTGTATAACAGACTTTCTTTCATTAAAATCACAGCTGATTCGCAGGCTGGCATTGAATCTGTGGCCACGGAATTCAATTCTTTTATGTTTCTTTATTAAATATTTGGGCTAATAATGCTTTCAGAGTCCGAAACAGTGATTTTAACCATATTTTATGATATTTAAATCTAATATGCAGATTCCAGATAGAAGAGTGTCCAATATAAAAAGTTTCATTGCATTATAATAACTGCTATTGAATTCAACATGATATCATTATTGTACATTTTTACTTTCTTAATGCATGTTCCTGCTTTTATTCCGTATGATTCATACGTTATTCCAAAGAAGAACAAAAGTTGTTTGTTTTTTTATTTATTCAAAATTTATTCATTTAAAATAAATTTTTAACGTTTAATCCTGAATTAATAACTTTTACTCTTTTTTCCATAATTTTAAATGTACTTTAAGTGTATTTTTTTATGTATTCATTATTTTTAATGTATTCATTTTCAATTAATTTTATTTATTTATTATGAATTTATTGTACATTTATTTTTGTGTTTTTTCATGAAGTACTAAGTTGCTCTGTGACTCTTTTTAAATTTTTTACATTTTCAGTTAATTTAAAATGTATTTATTATAAATGTATTTATTAAAATTTTTATTGATTTATTTTACCTTTATTTTTTATGCTTTATCACGAACTTGCTCTGCCAGTCTTTTTTTAATTTATTAATTTCTCAATTAATTAAAAAATGATTTATTATGAATTTATTTTACATTTATTTATTTATTTATTCATTAATTTATTTATTTTAAATAGTTATTTTCATGAAGTAATATTTTTTATAATACAATTAATTCTCAGTGGATAAATTCAGATAGATTTTTGTTCATTCACATTTATTAGCTGTTAGCACCTAATCACGGCTGTGTTCGAGCCGCGCAGCCTCCTCAAGTGTTTTCATTGTCAAAATGAGACGTGAAAGGTGCTTTGTGTGTGATTAACGGAAGCAAACGCTGTAGTTGCGTGGCGTTTAGCATTGAAACGCAGAGAGACATCGCTTTCAGTCCTCGTAACTCTTTTCATCGCTCGCTGATACTTTCTGGCAGATGTTATTTTTTTATGTGAGCGCTAATGGTTCACAGTAGAAGGGCAACCAAATGTGAAATTTAGTGTATAACAGACTTTCTTTCATTAAAATCACAGCTGATTCGCAGGCTGGCATTGAATCTGTGGCCACGGAATTCAATTCTTTTATGTTTCTTTATTAAATATTTGGGCTAATAATGGTTTCAGAGTCCGAAACAGTGATTTTAACCATATTTTATGATATTTAAATCTAATATGCAGATTCCAGATAGAAGAGTGTCCAATATAAAAAGTTTCATTGCATTATAATAACTGCTATTGAATTCAACATGATATCATTATTGTACATTTTTACTTTCTTAATGCATGTTCCTGCTTTTATTCCGTATGATTCATACGTTATTCCAAAGAAGAACAAAAGTTGTTTGTTTTTTTATTTATTCAAAATTTATTCATTTAAAATAAATTTTTAACGTTTAATCCTGAATTAATAACTTTTACTCTTTTTTCCATAATTTTAAATGTACTTTAAGTGTATTTTTTTATGTATTCATTATTTTTAATGTATTCATTTTCAATTAATTTTATTTATTTATTATGAATTTATTGTACATTTATTTTTGTGTTTTATCATGAAGTACTAAGTTGCTCTGTGACTCTTTTTTAATTTTTTACATTTTCAGTTAATTTAAAATGTATTTATTATAAATGTATTTATTAAAATTTTTATTGATTTATTTTACCTTTATTTTTTATGCTTTATCACGAACTTGCTCTGCCAGTCTTTTTTTAATTTATTAATTTCTCAATTAATTAAAAAATGATTTATTATGAATTTATTTTACATTTATTTATTTATTTATTCATTAATTTATTTATTTTAAATAGTTATTTTCATGAAGTAATATTTTTTATAATACAATTAATTCTCAGTGGATAAATTCAGATAGATTTTTGTTCATTCAATATCTGGTTTGTCTTGAAAATGTTACACTATTAAACTAAAATGGGTGAAATGAAGTAAAATTGGCAAACAGTTTCATGTTGACTTTAAAAATCAGTAAAATGTTCATGCCATGAAAACTTCTTATTGTTTAATTGCAACTGTGTGATATTTCAGACGGTCAGTCGTACCTCAGATACAGAAGCAAGTGCATTTGGACATTCCAACAGCAAACTCTAGCAGCTGAGTAAACATCACACACTTAAACAGAACAAACCCGGACAGTCTCTTCATTCAAACACTCGCACTACATCCTTCAGCACAGACATCTACACACTACATCAGGATCTACATACTGTATATACATCCCAGCGGGGAAGAGCAGTCTGACTGTGTAAATACTCCGAGTGTATGCTTAAACCTATCCGTGCACATATGGATCTTATTACAATATCACGTGTTTAATTTATGCATCAGTTTTACTATTGATTATACTTACGGTTAGAGGTTCAATGTTGATATACTGTGTCACTGGAGGGCAGTTAGTAGTGGAATATAACAAAAATAATACACTTATTTTATTTATACAAAGAAACAATACTGAAATAATTTATTTCATTTGTTTATAAATATTATCCAGGTTTGTGCAGGGTTATTATCGTTAACTAAAACGAATAATAACTGAAAATAGCATTAAAAACATTATCATTATTTCAAATAAAATAAACATTTACTGAAATGAATTCAAATATTTGAAAAAAACATATTCAAAATATTTTTTTAAAAATAGAAAAAACACAACAAAAGCACTAATAACTTAATCAAAATTTAAATTAATAGAAAATGTAAAAATAAACATTTTAATTCAAAATATGAATAAAAAATATAATGACATTAATGATGCTAAAACACTGGTTTTGTTTTATTTTAATATTTCTGTTTTATTCACATAAAGGTCTAAAGGTATAAAAACAAAATTAATAAAAATAAAAAGAGACTAAAACTTTAATTAAAATGAAAATGAACAGAAAATATAAAAATAAAAAATATTCTAAATATTAATAAAACTAATATATATTAACGACACTCAAATAATAATAATTTAATATCACAGTGTTCTGTTCACATTGGTCTGTATAATTTTTTTTTTAAATGACTAACATTTGAACTAAATGAAAATAGAAAATAAATTAAAAAAGCAAAATATAAATAAAAACCATCATATTTATTAACAACACAAAAATAGCACTAATTTTAATATTAAGTCATATTTAATATTACTAGGTCTGTGAAAAAACGAATCAAAATAACAAAAACAACAAATGACTAAAATCCTAACATAATTGAAAAAAAAAAATGGGGGGGGAAAACAACATTAATAAAAACTATAATATATATTAATGATAGTAAAATAACACTGGGCTTGTTTTATTTTATTATCACTGTGTTCTGTTCACATAAAGATCTGTATGAAATCTTCTTATGAAGTTTATGACCTTTTGACCTTTGCATGAACTGCCGAAGCTCTCACACTTCACATTATATCACGCTCTTAAGCAACCCGCCATGACTCTTCTTCTGTTTCTCATCAGAAAATCATCTGTTCCCGTGATTCAAACACACGACAGTCCAGGAATATTTTCCAACCACAGGTACGGACCTCATGCTAGAGCTACAGAGACGCCTAAACTTGTGCAGATTCCTGAGCCAGGTGTCCGTAACTGTTGTTTTTTGCTTGTTTAGGTTACATGAGAAGATCTGTGGTTGCAAACTAGTAGCTGCGGCCCACCTGAACACCTCAGATGGCTGCGTAACAGAAAGGCCAGAGGTTTGACACCTGCCTCATTTCTCAGTTGTGTTTTTCCTGGGTTTGCAGAGGAAGCACAGCAGGATCGGGCCGCTCTGTGTTCTGACACTTATCAATCGTCATTAAGCCTCTCGAGGCCTTTCAGACTGTTTCCTGAGCATGCGCTGATGCCGTCATTAAAGGTCACGCAGGTCAAGAGCTACCGACTGGAAAAGTATAGGTTGCATCAGGTTCAAAATGCTGATAGAGGTAAACCGGCTCCAACCGGTTCCATGTGACTCTTCCAGCGCAGTAGTGTGTGTCATTTTAAGGATGTTTCATTTGTTATACAGGATGCAGCGCACTGGAAATGACCTGAAATATGCATGCTGGTTAGAGAGCCCGGACTGAATAGATCTTGCTGGTTAAGCTAGTTAGTTGGAGGCTTTTCAGATGTTTCTCCTGATCAAAGGAGCCTCGCATGAGTTCTCAAACTGTGCTCAGATTTGTTCTCGATACCAAATTCTGCAATCAAAAGTCTCTTTATGAACTCATCAAATTGTCTGAATTGTATAGGTAATGCTTTACAATAAGGCTTCATTTGTTAGTATAAGTTCACTAGAGAGTCCAGACACTGTAGAACAATGTCCAATCAATTAAATGCCATTATTCTTTATCATTATGACGACTGCTCTTAAATTCAATGTGATATCGGCATTGAAACTCTTTTCGTTCTTCATGCATGTTCATGCTCTAATTCGGTATGAATCATTGTTGCACATTATTTAGAAGAAGAATGTTTGTTTATTTATTTAAACTTATTAAAAATATATTTTACATTTATTTAACATTTCTTGTAAATGCATCTATTTTAAAATGGTTTAAAATTAATTAACATTTTATTTTTATGTTTATTTGTTTTAAATTCATTTTAAATGTATTTTTAACGTTTTATTATAAAGTAATAACTTGCTCTGACCCACTTATTTATTTATTTTTATAATCCAGTTAATTTTCAGAGGATAAATCCAAATACATGTATATTTTTTACATTTAATATGTGGCTTTTCTTGGAAATGTTACACGATTGAAGTAAAATGAGTAAAAGTACATAAAATGGCCAAATAGGTAAAACCTTCTTACTTTCTTTATGCATGTTCCTGCTTTTGTTCGGTATGATTCATTGATGCACATTATTTCAAAGATGAAAAAAAATATAATGCATTTATTTATTTAGTTATGTTGTATTTATTAACATTAGTTAATGCACTATGAACTAACACGAACAGCCATTGTTCTTTATTAACAAACAGTAACAAAGATTTAATAAATGTTTTAAAGGGGTCATATGATGCTGCTAAAAAGAACATTATTTTGTGTATTTGGTGTAATGAAATGTGTTTATGCAGTTTAAGGTTAAAAACACATTATTTTCCACATACTGTACATTATTGTTTCTCCTCTATGCCCCGCCTTTCTGAAACACGTCGATTTTTACAAAGCTCATCGGTCTGAAAAGAGAGGTGTGCTGTGATTGGCCAGCAATCCAGTGCATTGTGATTGGCCGAATACCTCAAGCATGTGACGGAAATGTTTCGCCCCTTACCATACTGTGATGCCCTGTCCGGCCAGAGCGACGAGACATAAACATTAAAACCCATTATAAACTAGCGGATTCTATGAAGGAGCGTCCGGAGGGCTTTCGGCAACCACATGTGACGACCCCGGGCTGGACTCCGCTTCGTCCACGGTGAAAGCCGATCCGGCGATCCACAGCGCGAAGTTGTAGTATTTCCTCAGCGACCAGCACGGATCAGCTCTAGGCATGACGAACCAGATATCCTCCTCTTTTGGAAGACCAAACAAAGTAGTTTCGCTTTCACAACGAAACACACAGCGTCTTCATGACATGACGGTGGCGGCAACAATACTACAGCGAGAATAAAAGTTACGCCTTCTTTCTTTGCGTGAACATTTGGGCGGTGTTATGCAAATCTTCCCACATCGTGACATAGACATGTGGGGGCGTGTTAGAACGAGCTGTTTTAGGTAGGTGTGGCTGACTCTTAACTTTCATAAAGAATATCTCTTTGGATTTGAGACTTTAGTCTTTGCAACTTTACAGATCTTCTTTATGCACCAAGAGCTTGTAACACTCCAAAGAGAAAGAAAAAATTTAAATCGCATCATATGACCCCTTTGATATATTGTTCACTGTTAGTCAATCTAAGATATTATCTTAACAAATGAGACCTTTTTGTACAGTGTTATTTTATTGCTTTCTTACTGAATGACTCACATGGGTCTGTTTTTAAATTTTAGGATGAAGTTGATGCTTCAATAAGACATGAGTGCAACTACATTTTCAACAACACTCTTAAAAATAAAGGTGCTTCAAAAGGTTCTTCAAGCGATGCCATAGAAGAACCATTTTTGGTTCCACAAAGAAGCATTCAGTCAAAGGTTCTTTAAAGAACCATCTCTTTCTTACCTTTTTATAATCTGAAGAACCTTTTTTCGCCCCAAAGAAGCTTTTGTGAAACAGAAAGGTTCTTCAGATGTTAAAGCTTCTTTATGGAACCATTTAGACAAAAAGGTTCTTCTATGGCATCGTGAAGCACCTTTATTTTTAAGAGTGAAGTTAGTGAAGATTTCGCAGAAGACATGGACTATACCACGTCTAACTTTTAGGTCCTGTGACTCATCTCATCTTTTTCCATTAATCGTAATCAGTTAAGATTCAGGACTCATGGGAAAGTGGAACAATCGGCCCTGAATGCGGTAAAATCCACTAGCTTTGGGAGTTCACACAGAGTTGTCAGGCCAAATGACCCTCATATATTGATGATTGTGTGATTCACAGCTACAGGCCTGTACTAGTGCTCATCATCCATCCAGATCCTTCAGTAGAAGCGCTTGTCAGGTCAGCTGTTAAACAGTTCAACAGTCATGAGTAAATTTGTGAACCTGTTTTAGGGTGTAACCCCCACTGACTAATTACGACGTTTGGGCTTGGCTGCAACGATGGCCACAAGTCGCTGAATTCAACGGAGATCTGAAGATGCACGATTAGGTGTGACCACGCGATATCGGCTCTCGACACGCGGCGATGCGAGCGCTTCCAGCAAAGCTGTGTGTTTCATTGGTCAGGCGCTGAGCTACTGTGGTCGTGTGGTTTGCGATCGCTGCTCTTGATGTAGTTTTTCACTTTCATGATTAGTGCAGGTAACGATAGAAAGCGTTGCTTTGGGTTCACACCAACAGGAAGCTGGTGCAGGTTGTGGTTCAGAGGACACGCCCTGTGCTGAATAATCCAACACGAGCTGCATTAACGTCTTAACTACTGCTGAAGTTTAAGCACCAAGCCAATTCGATTAAATCACTGTTTATGCGGTCAGAAAAAAACGTGTTTCCGAATGCGGTCACAACATTAGTCTCGGGGAAGCTGTTTTCGGGCCATCGCTTCTCAGAATGCAAGCGGCTCATGATTTAACTCGATGACTACCCAGAAACTAGTGAAAATGTAACGAAGATTTTGATGAAGTCACTGCTCATGCAGTTAGAAAAAAACGTGTTTCCCAATGCAGTCACAACATTAGTCTCGGAGAAGCTGCTTTCGTGCCATTGCTTCTCAGAATGCAAGCGACTCGTGATTTAAATTACATAAAAGGATAGTTCGTCAAATTCGGTAACACTTTATTTCGATAGTCCTCTTTAGACATTCTACTAACAGTAAGTAACTTTGCAACTATGTCAACTAGCAGTCATTAGAGTATTAGTAGACTGTCTGCTTAATATCGTCTAACACTTTATTTTGATGGGTCCACAACATACTGACTGTCATCTTATTCTACAAACCCTAAACCTAACCTAACAGTCTATTCTGAGAGTTAGTAGACGTGTAGTTGCAAATTAATGAGAATTAGTTGACGTGTAGTTGCAAGGTTACTTATAGTTAGTTTTATGTCTGGAGTGGACTATCAAAATAAAGTGTAACCAAAAATTCTGGCATCGTTTACTCACCCTCAAGTTGTTACAACCTGTGAGTTTCTTTCTTCTGTTGAACACAAAAGACGACATTTTGAAGAATGTTGGTAACCAAACAGGTGACGGTAGCCATTGACTTCCATAGTATAGAAACAAAATACTTACTATGATTTTGATTAAATCACCGTTTATATGGTCAGAAAAAGTATGTTTCCATATGTGGCCACAACAAGTGTTACCGAAGCTGCTTTCAGGTCACTGGCAGCCATTGACTTCCATGGAAAAATATTATAGCTTTCGCTAAGTGTATTTCGATTAAATTACTTTTTATGTGGTGAGAAAACATCAAACTGCTCTAAATTCTGAGTTTATAGTGATTCTGTAGTGATATTTTTGTATCTTACTACAGAAAGTATCTACAATCTTTACTAGCTAGGTTGGAGCTTTGTGTTTTGCTCAATGCAGTATTTTTTCTGATTATGTAATTTAATCCCTCTGAGTCCTTTTTTTGGCACAATTGAACCAATTCACCAGAATGAATGAGTCATTGCATTTGAAGAGTTGCTTCGTTTAGGGTTAATAGTGGCCTTAACCTGGTGTTTGGTGTAGATTGGAATGCATTTTTCTTTTTTTAATTCGCCAAAACCATCTGAAAGGTGTGCACATAATGTAAAGGAAAACTCTGCACCAATTACAATGTTTTAAGCTTGTCGGCTTTCCCTTTTAAGGTACTCAATGCAAGTGAAAATAGTGAGAGGATTTTAAACATACGGCTGTTCTGAGCAATTGTTTTTATAGATAGAAACTATGAATCATCTTGCAAAGTAGGGAAGAACATAGGAGGGCAGTTGGGCGGTTACTGTGTGCAACTGTCAAAAAAAAGAAATAAAACATACAACAGCTGAAGGCAGGTGGGTGGTTGGTCGTTTTTTTGTTTGTTTTTTTGTTTATGAAGATTTCCAGTTTGGGAATAGATTGATTTAGGGACAGTCAGCTATTTTGAACCACAAGAAAAGAAAACATGGGCTGACTTCAAAGCCTGTCCAAACATACATTTCTGACATGTTTCATGAGCTTTTGGGTAATGCTATAATTGCCTGGTGGTATTTTCTGAACTGTCTTTTCTCACAAAGTCTGACTATAATAGCCGTTAAGCATAACTGAAGGAGAGAGACGTGACGGCATTTGAAAGACACCCGAAAGGCTCACAAGCAGGTAATTAAGATGTATTGCATTTTAAGCGCTCCTTGAAACAGTACAGGTAGGTGCATAGTTTGGGACTTGACTCTGTCACAGTGCATTAAATGTGTAGGTTTAGCCTGAATGCAGATCGTACAGAGAATGATCTCGATTCAATCTCGCGCAGCTGCTCTGGGGTTTGAACTGCTTGACCTGCAGTGATTAAGGGACTTGTGTTGATCGGGTGGGTTCGAATTTCCTTCACTGAGGAAATATTATAACTGATCCACTGTGACTCGTGAGACTTAATAGAGTTCACATCTATCTATCTATCTATCTATCTATCTATCTATCTATCTATCTATCTATCTATCTATCTATCTATCTATCTATCTATCTATCTATCTATCTATCTATCCGTTGTTCTATCTATCTATCTATCTATCTATCTATCTATCTATCTATCTATCCGTCTATCCGT
>NW_015505635.1:1260587-1286091 GCF_001515645.1 Sinocyclocheilus grahami
TCCATCCATCCATCATTCTATCTATCGTTCCATCCATCCATCCATCCATCCATCCATCCATCCATCATTCTATCTATCGTTCCATCCATCCATCCATCCATCCATCCATCATTCTATCTATAGTTCCATCCATCCATCATTCTATCTATAGTTTCATCCATCATTCTATCTATCGTTCCATCCATCCATCATTCTATCATTCTCTTTCTTTTTGTCATATTTTAATATGAATACATTGCATATTCTGTCTATCCCTCTTTATATACGTATATATATATATATATATATATATATATATGTACTTGATATAATGTCATATTTTTATATGGATGCATTGCATAATTATGATTATATACATTATTATTATTACAAAACTGGTTTTAATTGATGTGAGGGGGCGTGTCTGACGTAACTGCTGCTCCGATTGGCCGCTCCCACTCCTCACCGCTCAGTAGTGATGTAGTCTTCTGACATCATCTCACATCCAGTCCGTGTTTGTTATACATTGTAACGCCGGTTGCCTGGCAACATCACACCTTCAGGAAAAGGAATGTATCCACTCTAGAATGTTGATTCCTCATCATTCTGATGGAATGATTTTGTGGTGAAAGAGACAGTGTGAACCTGAGGTGAAAGGTCAAGCGGGCTATTGGTCAGTCTGAGAAGGACACATGGCCTGGAGGAGGTTGTGTCATAACCTCTGTCCTCCTTCACCTTGACTGTTCATCTCCTCCTGTCTCTCTAGTTGACTCTTCATCACCTCCAGGCTTGTGTGCTAATCAGTGGAGCTGTCAAGGGCTGCTAAAGCGTGACCCCGGCCCAGGGCCAGAGTGTGTCACAAGCACCAGGCACTCGTCTGCATTAAGCATCTCTTTTGTTGTTGTTGTTTAAGTGAGTGAGGGTGCAAGTCTGGACAACTTCTTCCAGCTTAGGGTGCGATTTTGCCCGTCTTTGTGCAATCAACGGATAAGAGTGTCTGATCCCTAAACTGAGCGATGTGCCCCCTCCAGTTACAGAGCAGCTCTCTGAGAGACCTGCTATACCTGTGACCCGCAAGAAAGAAAATCACCATTGAAGCATCTTTAAAATCTCACTTATTTCTTTACTGGTCGAAAGTTTGGAACAATTACAAGTTTTTTATGTTTAAGAAAGATTTATACATATTATGTTAATATATTATTATCAAAAAATGTTTTGCTGCTTAATACATTTGTTAAGCAAGGATGCATTAAATTGATCAAAAGTGACAGTGAAGACATTTATAATATTACAAAAGATTTCAGCATTCCTAATAATCAGAAATGTTTCTTGAGCAGCAAATCAGCATATTAGAATGATTTCTGAAGATCATGTGACACTGAAGACTGGAGGAATGATGCTGAAAATACAGTCTTAATCAGAGCAATAAATTACATTTTACAATTTTAATTATTCCAAACTTTTGACCGGTGGTGTAGATTAAACGAAGAGCGTAACTTCTTGCATAACTCAAATACATTTTGAATCAAATAAGCAAGGTTTGTGTGTGAAGAATCAGATGGCAGGCTGAACGTTTGCCAGGTTTACTCTCGTTGTAGTAATACTGGTAATGTGAACTAATCAGTCGTTCGTTTGCATTGTCATTAGACTCTGAGAATAGCATCAGAGGAACGAAAGGGGGGTTTTGCTAGAGTTTCATACCTCAACCATTTCCTGAGCCGTTCATCTGTTTTCAAAAGATACGGAAACGTTCAAATCGGGGGAAAAGTCCCGTAAAACACACGTTCATATTCTCTGTTTTCATTTTCACTCATGCGTTGCTCGTCTCTCTCCAAAATCTGCATTAACACCACATGCGTTCATGCACGGCCTTATTAGTGTTTAATGTTACACTGAAATCACATCCTTAAAGTAATAGTTTTCACCAAAAAAATATTTTCTCACCCTGATATTGTTTCAGATCTGTATGCTATTAATTTTTCCATGCATCATAAGAGCTGACATTTTCTGAACACTCGTTACGCAGCTCTTTTTATAGCTTATAATGACCAGATGTTGTCAAGCTCCAAAAAAACAATAAAAGCCACCATAAAAGGGTAATCTGAAATACTAATATGAGTTGGAACGACATAAGGTTGAGTAAATAATGACAACACTTTAATTTTTGAGTGAACTTTACTTTTCCATTGATCCATGGTGATTGCTGACAAAATATATGAATCACTGAATGCCTCTGTCACCTTTCATTTTAAAATGAGCTTCAATGTGTCTCTGTTCCACCTGTGGGCCCTCAGAGGTCATGACTTCACTCCTGAAATGCATTTTCAAATGAACTAACCCTGCAACAAATCATCTCCACATTAGAATGAACATGAGCGTGAAGGTAATACAAAAGTGCTTTTATATTTGGGAGATCATTGAAGTCAACAGGAAATCGAACCATTGGCTTTGTTAAAGGAATCATTCACCCAAAAATGACAATTTGCTGAATATGTGCTCACCCTCAGGCCACCCAAGATGTAGATGAGTTTGTTTCTTCATCAGGTTTGGAGAAATGTAGCATTGCATCACTTGCTCACCAGTGGATGCTCTGCAGTGAATGGGTGCCGTCAGAATGAGTCCAAACAGCTGATAAAAACATCACAATAATCCACAAGTAATCCACACCACTCCAATCCATCAGTTAACATCTGGAGAAGACAAGAGCTGTTTATTTTTATAAGAAACAAATCCATCATTAAGATGTTTTAACTTCAAATCATTGCTTCCAACTAAAATATGAGTCCTCTATTCATAACATTTCATGCTTTCTCCAGTGAATAAGTCATCTCATCTGAATCAGAAGAGAAATCTGCACAGATCAAGCAAGCCAAAACAGTCCAAAAGAGCTCTCAACAAATATGTGGGTGGATTTTGATGTGAGAGACAACAGGAGATGGACTTTATCACTGGAGGAAGCATTGTTATGGATTATAGACTCGTATTTTAGTCAGAAGTGGCAGTTTAAACATCTTAATGATGGATTTGTTTCAGCTTTTGTCTTCTCAAGATGTTAACTGATGTGGATGACTTGTGAATTATCAGCTGTTTGGACTCTCATTCTGACGGCACCCATTCACTGCAGAGGATCCACTGCTGAGCAATTGATGCAATGCTTCATTTCTCCAAATCCGATGAAGAAACAAACTCATCTACAGTTTGGATGTCCTGAGGGTGAGCACATTCTCAGTTTAATTACTGTTTTGTCACTGTTTAGTACTATCAGGCTGATATGGAAGTGAGATAAAATGAGGGAAACTGAATGAATGAAATGCTCCTGTTAGAGGAACCACCTCAATCTTTCAGTTCTCACTGATCTGAGTTTAGTATGAGTTTAAACCTTTCCATGTTCACATGGGATGCACGATTATTGACACCAACAGTATAAGAAATGGCACGTGTTTCTCCACCCATTTAAAAGGTGCTGACCTAAACTATGTACATGTATTGTTTTGGGTTTTTTTCGTTTTTGCCTCCCTAACAGGCCACGTTGTCGGGTCGCGACCCTCCAGTCGAGCACCTCTGCTTTATAATATCATAACTTTACAGTTAGCTTAGTTAGTTGTTTTTGTTTCTGGGTGGGATTGTTTACGAGAGGACGGGCGTAAACAGGAGGAAGGAGGTTGTTGTAGCGGTTTGTGTGGTGAGAAGGGTTATGCTCATATACCGCCCTGAAAGGAAGCCCGTACAACACACATACGCACACTCACATCAACAACAGATCTTTACATACAGATTAAATAGAGAATTCTGTCCCAATGCACAAACGAGTGAGTGTTGCTGTGATTTGGTTCGGGTCAGTGGCACTGCAGAAAGACTGTTGCATCACTACAATGACTTCATAATAGGTGCTTTTCCTACTTTTATAATAGTTTCCAGATGCACGTCTTTAGTGAATAGTGCCTCGAGTATTTCCTTTAACATTGCTCTTATCATTATCTGTTTACAAAGGGCTGGTCTCAAACTGTTCACTGATGCATATGCACACAATATTCAATGATGTTTGATGCATGCATGCAAAACTGCAAGCTTTCTTGATCTAAGAAGCTCTGATCTGATAATCACAAGATATGAATGCATCTGAGGAAGAACTAATCACTGAATATAGCTAATCACATTACATATTTGAGAGTTTGGTTTCCGGAACTTCGTACCAAGTGAAATAATCTGCATATTTTCTATTGTTTTTATGTGTTTTCTCTATGGATGTTAATGGATCATGCAGCACAATTATTAAATGTTTTTATTTTTCACATCACTTGAACCTGCGACTAAACTAAACTGGTTTATTTTTTCACACAGATTATACTGAATGTATTTAGCAGCTGCATCAATGCTACAAGGTTTAATACAAGCTTATGGGGAACATGTAGATTTTATATTGCTCTGTAAATAATATCTATTATTATTGTTCTTAACTGTACATAATAATAATAATAGTAAATAAACAATATAATTTAATTAAATTAACTTTTATAAACGTAATTTGTTATAATATTTAAAAAGAATAAGCTTAAAAGTTATTACTGCTATATACTTTTTGAAAAGGTTTTGAATGAATATATTATGGACATTTTAGGATCACTAGATTAATTTGATTAATTAACGTATGATCACTAGCATCATTGTTATCTTTAGAGGCTTAATGTCATTTACAAGAATGTTTTTATAGCAATAAATATTAATTAATTTATTAAGTTAATAAAAGCATAGTTTCTGTTTTAAAATGTATTTTAAAATATGCAAATGATTCCTGCTATATAATATGATTTAATAACAGTTTTAAGTTTTGAATGACTATATTATGGATGCATTTGGATCGCTAGATTAATGTATGATTAATTAATGTATGCTCATGGTTATAACATTTACAAGAATGTGTTAACCTTTAAAGCCCCGTTCACACCAAGAACGATAACTATAAAGATAACGATAAAGATATAGTTCTAAAAATCGTTCTCAATATTAAAGAATAGCAGAGTCCACACCACAACTATAACTATAAAGACAAAGAGAAACGATATCGCTGGAATCACTTTCAAAACGATTTTTCTTCAGCTGATGAACGATAAAAACATTGACAGCCAATCAGAATCCATCCTGCTGTAACGAGCTCGAGAATTTAAAGCGGCAGACGCATGTGCGCTTAGAATAAACAGACGATATCGTTCGCTGGTGTGGACGCTAATATCGGTATCTTTATAGTTATCGTTATCGGTGTGAACGGGGCTTAAAGGCCCGTTCACACCAAGGACGATAACTATAAAGATAACGATAAAGATATAGTTCTAAAAATCGTTCTCAATATTAAAGAATAGCAGAGTCCACACCACAACTATAACGATAAAGACAAAGAGAAACGATATCGTTGAAATCACTTTCAAAACGATTTTTCTCCAGCTGATGAACGATAAAAAACTGACAGCCAATCAGAATCCATCCTGCTGTAATGAGCTCAAGAATTTAAAGCGGCAGACGCGCGTACGCTTCGAATAAACAGACCCTGATATTGTTTCAGATCTGTATGCTATTATTTTTTCCATGCATCATAAGAGCTGACATTTTCTGAACACTCGTTACGCAGCTCTTTTTATAGCTTATAATGACCAGATGTTGTCAAGCTCCAAAAAAACAATAAAAGCCACCATAAAAGGGTAATCTGAAATACTAATATGAGTTGGAACGACATAAGGTTGAGTAAATAATGACAACACTTTAATTTTTGAGTGAACTTTACTTTTCCAATCATGGTGATTGCTGACAAAATATATGAATCACTGAATGCCTCTGTCACCTTTCATTTTAAAATGAGCTTCAATGTGTCTCTGTTCCACCTGAGGGCCCTCAGAGGTCATGACTTCACTCCTGAAATGCATTTTCAAATGAACTAACCCTGCAACAAATCATCTCCACATTAGAATGAACATGAGCGTGAAGGTAATACAAAAGTGCTTTTATATTTGGGAGATCATTGAAGTCAACAGGAAATCGAACCATTGGCTTTGTTAAAGGAATCATTCACCCAAAAATGACAATTTGCTGAATATGTGCTCACCCTCAGGCCACCCAAGATGTAGATGAGTTTGTTTCTTCATCAGGTTTGGAGAAATGTAGCATTGCATCACTTGCTCACCAGTGGATGCTCTGCAGTGAATGGGTGCCGTCAGAATGAGAGTCCAAACAGCTGATAAAAACATCACAGTAATCCAAAAGTAATCCACACCACTCCAGTCCATCAGTTAACATCTTCAGAAGACAAGAGCTGTTTATTTTTATAAGAAACAAATCCATCATTAAGATGTTTTAACTTCAAATCATTGCTTCCAACTAAAATATGAGTCCTCTATTCATAACATTTCATGCTTTCTCCAGTGAATAAGTCATCTCATCTGAATCAGAAGAGAAATCTGCACAGATCAAGCAAGCCAAAACAGTCCAAAAGAGCTCTCAACAAATATGTGGGTGGATTTTGATGTGAGAGACAACAGGAGATGGACTTTATCACTGGAGGAAGCATTGTTATGGATTATAGACTCGTATTTTAGTCAGAAGTGGCAGTTTAAACATCTTAATGATGGATTTGTTTCAGCTTTTGTCTTCTCAAGATGTTAACTGATGTGGATGACTTGTGAATTATCAGCTGTTTGGACTCTCATTCTGACGGCACCCATTCACTGCAGAGGATCCACTGCTGAGCAATTGATGCAATGCTTCATTTCTCCAAATCCGATGAAGAAACAAACTCATCTACAGTTTGGATGTCCTGAGGGTGAGCACATTCTCAGTTTAATTACTGTTTTGTCACTGTTTAGTACTATCAGGCTGATATGGAAGTGAGATAAAATGAGGGAAACTGAATGAATGAAATGCTCCTGTTAGAGGAACCACCTCAATCTTTCAGTTCTCACTGATCTGAGTTTAGTATGAGTTTAAACCTTTCCATGTTCACATGGGATGCACGATTATTGACACCAACAGTATAAGAAATGGCACGTGTTTCTCCACCCATTTAAAAGGTGCTGACCTAAACTATGTACATGTATTGTTTTGGGTTTTTTTCGTTTTTGCCTCCCTAACAGGCCACGTTGTCGGGTCGCGACCCTCCAGTCGAGCACCTCTGCTTTATAATATCATAACTTTACAGTTAGCTTAGTTAGTTGTTTTTGTTTCTGGGTGGGATTGTTTACGAGAGGACGGGCGTAAACAGGAGGAAGGAGGTTGTTGTAGCGGTTTGTGTGGTGAGAAGGGTTATGCTCATATACCGCCCTGAAAGGAAGCCCGTACAACACACATACGCACACTCACATCAACAACAGATCTTTACATACAGATTAAATAGAGAATTCTGTCCCAATGCACAAACGAGTGAGTGTTGCTGTGATTTGGTTCGGGTCAGTGGCACTGCAGAAAGACTGTTGCATCACTACAATGACTTCATAATAGGTGCTTTTCCTACTTTTATAATAGTTTCCAGATGCACGTCTTTAGTGAATAGTGCCTCGAGTATTTCCTTTAACATTGCTCTTATCATTATCTGTTTACAAAGGGCTGGTCTCAAACTGTTCACTGATGCATATGCACACAATATTCAATGATGTTTGATGCATGCATGCAAAACTGCAAGCTTTCTTGATCTAAGAAGCTCTGATCTGATAATCACAAGATATGAATGCATCTGAGGAAGAACTAATCACTGAATATAGCTAATCACATTACATATTTGAGAGTTTGGTTTCCGGAACTTCGTACCAAGTGAAATAATCTGCATATTTTCTATTGTTTTTATGTGTTTTCTCTATGGATGTTAATGGATCATGCAGCACAATTATTAAATGTTTTTATTTTTCACATCACTTGAACCTGCGACTAAACTAAACTGGTTTATTTTTTCACACAGATTATACTGAATGTATTTAGCAGCTGCATCAATGCTACAAGGTTTAATACAAGCTTATGGGGAACATGTAGATTTTATATTGCTCTGTAAATAATATCTATTATTATTGTTCTTAACTGTACATAATAATAATAATAGTAAATAAACAATATAATTTAATTAAATTAACTTTTATAAACGTAATTTGTTATAATATTTAAAAAGAATAAGCTTAAAAGTTATTACTGCTATATACTTTTTGAAAAGGTTTTGAATGAATATATTATGGACATTTTAGGATCACTAGATTAATTTGATTAATTAACGTATGATCACTAGCATCATTGTTATCTTTAGAGGCTTAATGTCATTTACAAGAATGTTTTTATTTCTCCAGTGAATAAGTCATCTCATCTGAATCAGAAGAGAAATCTGCACAGATCAAGCAAGCCAAAACAGTCCAAAAGAGCTCTCAACAAATATGTGGGTGGATTTTGATGTGAGAGACAACAGGAGATGGACTTTATCACTGGAGGAAGCATTGTTATGGATTATAGACTCGTATTTTAGTCAGAAGTGGCAGTTTAAACATCTTAATGATGGATTTGTTTCAGCTTTTGTCTTCTCAAGATGTTAACTGATGTGGATGACTTGTGAATTATCAGCTGTTTGGACTCTCATTCTGACGGCACCCATTCACTGCAGAGGATCCACTGCTGAGCAATTGATGCAATGCTTCATTTCTCCAAATCCGATGAAGAAACAAACTCATCTACAGTTTGGATGTCCTGAGGGTGAGCACATTCTCAGTTTAATTACTGTTTTGTCACTGTTTAGTACTATCAGGCTGATATGGAAGTGAGATAAAATGAGGGAAACTGAATGAATGAAATGCTCCTGTTAGAGGAACCACCTCAATCTTTCAGTTCTCACTGATCTGAGTTTAGTATGAGTTTAAACCTTTCCATGTTCACATGGGATGCACGATTATTGACACCAACAGTATAAGAAATGGCACGTGTTTCTCCACCCATTTAAAAGGTGCTGACCTAAACTATGTACATTAGTATTGTTTTGGGTTTTTTTCGTTTTTGCCTCCCTAACAGGCCACGTTGTCGGGTCGCGACCCTCCAGTCGAGCACCTCTGCTTTATAATATCATAACTTTACAGTTAGCTTAGTTAGTTGTTTTTGTTTCTGGGTGGGATTGTTTACGAGAGGACGGGCGTAAACAGGAGGAAGGAGGTTGTTGTAGCGGTTTGTGTGGTGAGAAGGGTTATGCTCATATACCGCCCTGAAAGGAAGCCCGTACAACACACATACGCACACTCACATCAACAACAGATCTTTACATACAGATTAAATAGAGAATTCTGTCCCAATGCACAAACGAGTGAGTGTTGCTGTGATTTGGTTCGGGTCAGTGGCACTGCAGAAAGACTGTTGCATCACTACAATGACTTCATAATAGGTGCTTTTCCTACTTTTATAATAGTTTCCAGATGCACGTCTTTAGTGAATAGTGCCTCGAGTATTTCCTTTAACATTGCTCTTATCATTATCTGTTTACAAAGGGCTGGTCTCAAACTGTTCACTGATGCATATGCACACAATATTCAATGATGTTTGATGCATGCATGCAAAACTGCAAGCTTGATCTAAGAAGCTCTGATCTGATAATCACAAGATATGAATGCATCTGAGGAAGAACTAATCACTGAATATAGCTAATCACATTACATATTTGAGAGTTTGGTTTCCGGAACTTCGTACCAAGTGAAATAATCTGCATATTTTCTATTGTTTTTATGTGTTTTCTCTATGGATGTTAATGGATCATGCAGCACAATTATTAAATGTTTTTATTTTTCACATCACTTGAACCTGCGACTAAACTAAACTGGTTTATTTTTTCACACAGATTATACTGAATGTATTTAGCAGCTGCATCAATGCTACAAGGTTTAATACAAGCTTATGGGGAACATGTAGATTTTATATTGCTCTGTAAATAATATCTATTATTATTGTTCTTAACTGTACATAATAATAATAATAGTAAATAAACAATATAATTTAATTAAATTAACTTTTATAAACGTAATTTGTTATAATATTTAAAAAGAATAAGCTTAAAAGTTATTACTGCTATATACTTTTTGAAAAGGTTTTGAATGAATATATTATGGACATTTTAGGATCACTAGATTAATTTGATTAATTAACGTATGATCACTAGCATCATTGTTATCTTTAGAGGCTTAATGTCATTTACAAGAATGTTTTTATAGCAATAAATATTAATTAATTTATTAAGTTAATAAAAGCATAGTTTCTGTTTTAAAATGTATTTTAAAATATGCAAATGATTCCTGCTATATAATATGATTTAATAACAGTTTTAAGTTTTGAATGACTATATTATGGATGCATTTGGATCGCTAGATTAATGTATGATTAATTAATGTATGCTCATGGTTATAACATTTACAAGAATGTGTTAACCTTTAAAGCCCCGTTCACACCAAGAACGATAACTATAAAGATAACGATAAAGATATAGTTCTAAAAATCGTTCTCAATATTAAAGAATAGCAGAGTCCACACCACAACTATAACTATAAAGACAAAGAGAAACGATATCGCTGGAATCACTTTCAAAACGATTTTTCTTCAGCTGATGAACGATAAAAACATTGACAGCCAATCAGAATCCATCCTGCTGTAACGAGCTCGAGAATTTAAAGCGGCAGACGCATGTGCGCTTAGAATAAACAGACGATATCGTTCGCTGGTGTGGACGCTAATATCGGTATCTTTATAGTTATCGTTATCGGTGTGAACGGGGCTTAAAGGCCCGTTCACACCAAGGACGATAACTATAAAGATAACGATAAAGATATAGTTCTAAAAATCGTTCTCAATATTAAAGAATAGCAGAGTCCACACCACAACTATAACGATAAAGACAAAGAGAAACGATATCGTTGAAATCACTTTCAAAACGATTTTTCTCCAGCTGATGAACGATAAAAAACTGACAGCCAATCAGAATCCATCCTGCTGTGACAAGCTCGAGAATTTAAAGCGGCAGACGCGCGTACGCTTCGAATAAACAGACGATATCGTTCGCTGGTATGGACGCTAATATCGTTATCTTTATAGTTATCGTTCTTGGTGTGAACGGGGCTTAATTTTGCATTTAACTTAGAATTTTATATAATCGTTATTTACAGAATTGCCTGATGTTTATGGCAAACCTAATCTGTCATTCATTTTCATGCGTTTCATTTCTTGAAAATGACAGACACAAATGGTGTATCAAGGTAAAGCACAACCACTGCTAATGTGGCATTTTCATATTAATATCTATAGATTACATGACAGTTAGGCTGTCAGGTACTAGGTTGATGATGTTAGTCAGATGTGAGACTAATAAAGAGCTGTCATGCAAATAGTGATGCCAAAGGGCCTGTTGAAAAGCATCCTGGGAATGACTCTACACACATCTGCTGTACGTCAAGCCTGCAGACACGTGATGATGAAATCCCGCACATGCACATGCATGAACAGCTGCGTGGAGTTTCTCTCCTCCATTGCCATAGTTTTACTCTGCCGCCCAAAACAAAAGCTCACACACGTCTTTCCTCTTAACCTGCTCCATCTGTCAGTGATTACGCTTTCACTTTTTCCAGAAGAAATTCACGCGGGTTTTCATTCAGGTTTAGCATCTCCCGTGTGTTTTCCTTTCAGGCGGATGTTGAGCGTGGAGAGGATTCAACCTGTTTTATCCTTCATTGTGAGGTATTTCAGATATTCGTGAAAGCACATGTGTCAGACTCTTAGTATGACAGTTTTGAAACCCGTGCAGTCAGAGAGAGAGGAAAAGAGATTGAAAGAGGGAAATATCGGGTACCTGTTATGTGAGGATGATACGGTCATATCAGATTGTTATTGGTCATAAATACGTTTTTATTGTCAATGTTGATGGTACAATTAAGTTCCTCGTAATTTGTGTGTGTTTTCAACAAAACTACATTTCCCATCATTCTCTGTTACAGCACAAGACCGGATAAAGCATCTGTAGAGTCCAACAGTCTGGTTCTGGAAGTAAAAATCACATTCTTTTTTAACAATATTTTTGACCCTGTCAAGTCTGACATACGAAATAATTGAAATTTCTTTGAATAGAAACATCAGTTTTATTCAGAGGCCCAAACTGAGCAAAATACTGATATTTATATGGCCAAAAATATGAAATTCTGATGCTTGTTATTTAAGTCAATGAGATCTTTATAACAGTAGCAGCTACTTACATAAAATGCATGTAAATATCAGTCTATATAAATATCTCCAATAATGTGTTTTAGTAAGATGATATTTAAATGCTTAGTTTGATGGTAAAAAACAAAGTTAAAATTAAGCTTAAAGTTAAGATAAAGTTTCTGCGGTGGTTCCTTGCAGCACCTTATAGTGTAAAAAAAAGTGATATAAATAAAGATTATTGGAGCATGTTTTACAAAAATACCATTTCAGTCGTTCTACCTCAGAATATAGCATTTAATTCAGTGTTACACTGGAAAAAAATGGGTGTAGACACTACTTTAACTCAGAAATTGTGGTTACACTTTATTTTAAGGTGTCCTTGTTACAGTGTAATTATACATTTAAGTACTGAGTAATATTAATTAACTACATGTACTTACTATATGGTTAGGGTTAGGATTAGGGTTTGGCTTAGGGTTACTTGCATGTAATTATGCATAATTTATTGTTATTATAATAGTAAGTACATGTAACGTGTAACAAGGACACCTTAAAATAAAGTGTTACCGAAATTGACATTTCACAATTAGCGTATTTAGCCTAATTACAAAGAAGCAGTAACACATTGAATTAAAAGTGAAATTATACAGTAGAGAGATTAAAATTGAATTTTCCTGTAAAACATTCTCTAATAGACTATTTACAACAGTGTGCTTGCTGTTTTTTAAATTATTTGTAACATTTATTAGCAATTTCTGAGTGAAAATGATTTCTAGTTAAGTAAATAATGTATTTTTTTTCAATGTAGATTCAGCAAAGAATCCTTTTTTTGGCTGTTTCTGAGTTGACTTCTCAACAAGACACGTGCATGATTCAAGGAGTCATTTAAACCCTGCAGGACGATGCACAAACTGAATCTTAATACTGTTAGAGGACTAGTTTCATTATTAAACCTATGAGCGATAATTGTAGTGATCCTCTGCAATGATTCTTCAAAGGCTTTGGGTTGTAAAACCCTTTTTGTGACCTTTTTAAGACTGTAGTGTGCTCGTAGGTGACAGATGGATGCTCAATGGCACGCTGTGTGGTTTAACGTTGGCTGCGTGTCACTCATATGTGTACTTTCAGAAGTGATGCTCAGAGGAAGCAGCAGAGAAAGTTTGTGATTGCGAAACAGCTGCAGCGTTCCTTGCGCACACACTTACACGGCCCAAAAGATGACTCGACAGGTTTTGTACATTGACTTGAGACTTCTTTCAGATTTAAAAAAGCACTGAATAACAGGAAGCTTTGGAGCTCTTGAGGTTTCACCTGATGCTGTCAGATATTTCCATCTCACCTCAACGGCTCCTGAGCTTCATTTATCAGTCATTACAGCATCTGAACTGCTGAGTTTGACGGGTTTTTTTTTCATTTCTCTCTTTCTGTTACTTTATGTGTCCGTAAAAGCTCAGAGGAAAATGATATTGATCTTGCATATAGTGGAGTTCAGATATGTTGACCTAAATTTCCTTTGCAGCAATTTGGTCTTGAAAGAATTTGATGAGAAATGCTTGAGTTCATATTGAGTATTTTTTGACTGAAAATGTTCTCAACCTCAGGCCATTCAAGATTGTTTCTTCATAAGATTTGGAGAAATGTAGCATTCGATCACTTGCTCACCAATGGATGCTCTGCTGTGAATGGGTGCCATCAGAATGAGAGTCCAAACAGCTGATAAAAACATCACAATAGTCCACAAGTAATCCACTCCAGTCCATCAGTTAACATCTGGAGAAGACAAAAGCTGTGTGTTTGGACTCTCATTCTGACGGCACCCATTCGCTTCTGAGGAAATCACTTGCTCACCAATGGATGCTCTGCTGTGAATGGGTGCCGTCAGAATGAGAGTCCAAACAGCTGATAAAAACATCACAATAGTCCACAAGTAATCCACTCCAGTCCATCAGTTAACATCTGGAGAAGACAAAAGCTGTGTGTTTGGACTCTCATTCTGACGGCACCCATTCGCTTCTGAGGATCCATTGGTGAGCAAGTGATGCAATGCTACATTTCTCCAAATCTTATGAAGAAACAATCTTGAATGGCCTGAGGTTGAGAACATTTTCAGTCAAAAAATACTCAATATGAACTCAAGCATTTCTCATCAAATCTGATGAAGAAACAAACTCATCTACATCTTGGATGGCCTAAGGGCAAATACATTTTCAGCAAATTTTCATTGGCTGACTTACCAATATAAACCATCACAGAGCTTTTCATGAGAACGTTTATTTTTTTTATTGATAAGTTGATCTCGTGATGTATCTTTTAAGTAGAAACATCTGAGAAGCAGATTCCTTCTGGCTCAATTGTTTCTGCAGAACAGAGATCTCATGTATGATATTTCTGCACTCTTTGTTTGCTGATTTACATATTTCCCATCTGTAATGAGGGCAGCTCTGTGGCTCGGTGTGGGCGTTGAGGGTGGCCCGGGACGGTTTCTACAGCATGTGCAAAAATATTGGCATTGAACGAAGCCACAAACATGAGCGTGTGATTCACTTTCCTGTGTGCATGTGGCTTAATAAACATCCGAATACCAAAACACAAGGTACCCCTCGCTTATTCTACACCGACCCCATCATCAGACGGCCATTTTTAGAGTGCGCCGGAAACATCTCGCTTGGGTGTGGCGCGTTACTCCAATCCCACTAATGACGGGTTGGTGGGGGATTGTTCTAATCTAGCAAACCCAAAGTTTAAGGAACTTTCCTTCTAACTTTAAGATGGAAAAGACTCGAACGGCCGTTTCCCAAGCGCACACACTACTGTACGTCCTCTAGACGTGACCACCAGGAGAGAAAATGGATGTAAAGTGAGCGTGCGTTCCTTTAAATATCAGGCCACCCACTCAAAGACTAACAGAGTAACATCCTGAATGTGTGTATTTAAAGGTGAACTCTTTCTGTCTTGTGTTTGCTCACGTATTAATAATTTTAGAAAAAGTACTTAGATGTCTCAGAGGGATTTGTACATGTGAAGCATGTGGAGCTGGCAAATCCAAAGCTAAATGCAGCAAAGGGTGAAAATATACTGTAGATATCGGTTCCAAACTACTAAGGACACATTTTTGGTTGTTTTTGAATGGTTTTAAAGGGATAATACAACCTAAAATGAACAATTTTGTCACCATTTGCTGTTTTTTCACATTATTGTATGTAGAACGTGAATTGAGATCTTTAGCCATCTGCTCTTTTGAGGAGATTGCATTGAATTTGGACTGTGATTTATACCAACAACCTCCAGAAAAGACAAAAAAGCACCGTAAAAGTGTCATAAATATGGTCCAAACTGATCAAAAGAGGCAGTTAAGACATTACAAAAGATTTCTGTTTCGAATAAATGCTTCTTTTGAACTTTGCATTTATCGAAAATTCCATAAAAATACGAAGCAGCACAACTATTTTCAACACTGATAATAATCAGAAATGTTTCTTTAGCAGCAAATCACCAAAATGTTGTCTATATGACTGTTGCACTATATTACAAGTCATATGTTAGCTTTATATGAGAACCAGACACAAAACACAAAGCTACACTGTAAAAAAATGTCATTTTACAGAAAAATACAGTAAAAATACAAGTGTAAAAACCTGTTAATTGTAAGTTAATTTTGCATACAATTGCAAATAATTTAAAATCATATTATATGTAATTTTACTGTAAAATTACAGTTAAATTTATGATTTTTGGAAGGAAAAAATATTAATTTTATGAGAGGTACTTGATGCGTTTTTGAGGGAGACATACATATGAACCAAAGCTGTGGGCTGGCCAATCTAAACCAAAATGGATCAAAAAGCAAAAATATACTGCAGATATCAGTTCCAAACTTGTAAGTAAATCTTTTTAGTTGTTTTTCAATATCCTTAAAGGGAAAATTGACTTTTGTGTTCCACAGAAGAAAGTAACACGGGTTTGGAGTAAATGGGGAATTTTTAAAAAATTCAAATAATAAAATTTTATTTTTATTTTTTAAATAAATAAATACAATTATTATTATTAATTAATACAAAAATGTATATAGTATTTTTTTTCTTTTTTCTTTCTCTCTTTTTTTGGATGAACAGTTAGACAATCACCATTCAACCTGCTCTCTAGGTGACCGCGCATTTTCCGAGCACGGCGTTTATGTCATCGTCCGTTTTTAGCCGAGGTGACTCACTGTGTCGCAGTCTGGTGTGAAGGAGTCGTAGGTACCCATGATTCCTACGTGCTGGGCTTTTCTTGGAATGTGCTCCGGCTGTAGGATTGTTCTCCTTCCTGACCCTCGGCAGTCCTTTTGTCTCTGGAGCGGCGTGTGCTAATTACAGAATCCGCCAGTGTGCCGAGGCCGTTCGGCTCTTTTGCTCCCATAAAGGAACGGGCTGGGGATATTTTTGGACCTGTAGCTATGCATTGCCCTTGCATAAATGACAGGAAGATGCTGACACATAATTGTACCATTCTGAAATGCCCCATATACAAGACGCCAAGTCAATTCCAAAAGCTTAATTGACTATAATGCCACAAGTCAGTTGTAGCCTTTTCGCTTTCAAGGTGATGTTATCACAGACCTATGTTTAAAAAGTAAACCACATGACCTCATGCATGTAGCCTGACCACCTTTTTATAAAGTACTTGATTAGTTATGAAGGCCTTAAAGGGATAGTTCACCTTTCACATAATGAAAGTCAATGGGGTCCGATGTTTGAATGTGATGAAAAGTATGTTCTTTTGTTTTCTGCAGAAGAAACATTCAAAAAGGTTTGGAAGAACATGAGGGCGAGTAAAATTTAGAGTGAATTAATTCTTTAAACGTGCATTTATGGCTTCTGGTTGTGTTCTGAATATCATACAACCATACTACTATTTTTGCAGTATGCAGTCTATACACTATTGTTCAAAAGTTTGGTGTTTTGTTTTGTTTTTTTGGGAAAGAAATTAATACTTCTATTCATCAAGGATACATTCAATTGATAAAAAACTGACAGTAAAGACATTTATAATATAGCAAAAGATTTCTATTTCAAATCAATTCTGTTCTTTTGAACTTTCTATTCATCAAAGAATCCTAAAAAATAAAATGTATCACGGTTTCCGCAAAAATATGAAGCAGCACTGCTATTTTTGATAATCAGAAATGCTTCTTGAGCAGCAAATCAGCATATTAGAATGGTTTCTGAAGATCATGTGACACTGAAGACTGGAGTAATGATGCTGAAAATTCAGCTGTGCATCACAGGAATAAATTACATTTGACTATATATTCACATTGAAACCAGTTATTTTAAATTATAATAATATTTCACAATTTTACTGTATTTTTAATCAAATAAATGCCGCCTTGGTGAGCAGAAGAGACTTCTTTCTTTCTACTTGAATGCAATACCCAGCTTTTTTACATCATCTTCTTTTTTCGTTATTTAATTTACTCCAAACTGGATTGAAAATCCACTACCATTTGAAACAAACACACAGAAGTATAAATTAATTATACTGTTTATTATAATCTGGCCAATGCAGAGTCTTCTGTACTCAATGAAATGGTAAGAACGTGCTAAAACGTCATGGTTAATGGTGAGTTTCCTTTCGTTCAGCGGGCCAAAGGATGATCTGTCCATGCTATAGGCGAATGACAGCAGCCCATGAGAACATCTGTGTGTTTTGTGAGTCAGTTTTTCTGCCCTGCGTTTACAGCAAGTGCTTGTGAAGTGACTCAGAGCGGCGGTGTAACTCAGCAGAGGTCTGCCGTTCCTGTGAGCTCACCGCCGGCGTGTGTTGTGAGATCCGCGAGCGCTTCGGCTTTTATACCGCCACTCAAAATAACCGCCCTCCCATTGGCTGAGAAAACCACTCTCGTTGAATCACACCGAGCCAATTAGACAGTGACACTTCCTGGCCTGTGAAAAGATGTTTCCTGTTGATAGAAGGTGCTGGAGAGCAAGAGCGGCTGCAGCCTCCCGCCGTTTTCCTGGACCTCGCTGTTGTTGTACGAACACGCTCGTATACTCTGCAGTCGGTGGACATGAAAGCACTATTATTGACATTTTATGTTCCAGGAATAATTGGAGGCCATTTTTTTCTTTGTGTTGTTTGCTAAATCAAGCGTCACTGTGCTCATATTAGTGTTAGTTATGTGATGCAACCTCTAATACTAACCTGTAACCTCTTATTATATTTTAACAATAGTATGCGGGACTTAATTGGAAGGTACTATTTTATTTTTTACATTTATTTTATTTTATTTTATTTATGCATGGTACTTTTTTTTTTTTCATTTGTGCTGTGCTAAGGCAAGCATCACTATTACTAGTGCTCATATTAGTGTTAGTCGAGTTAGTTATAACCTCTAAAACGAACCTAATATTAAATATAATCTTTTTTATTTTAAAGGCAATATATAGTACATTTGATTTTTTTTTATAGTACGCAATAGTATTATTCTATTTTAAATTGATCTTTTTTATTTTATCAGTTAATGTGTTAGTATAATGTTTTGGAAGTATTTAATTTAATACTATGTATATACCATTAATAGTACATTTTATCTTTTGGAAGTATGCAGTAGTAGTTTTATTTGATTAGATTTGATTTTGTTTTGTTTTGTGGACTGTAGTACTGTTTGTACTGTTTTTCATTTGTAGTGTTTGCAAAATCATGTATCACTATTAGTATTTATACATAAGGTTAGAGATGTGATCAAACCTTTAATAGTAAAGTTAAGTGGGCACATCGTCCTGCAGTGTTTGTGCTCCAGACATGAGCAATTCCTTAAATAATTACAAATATAATTACTTTGCATTTTTATTACAAAAATGCATTATTGATTTAGTCTAAAGCTATAGTGAAATGACATTGTCTGACGTTTGCACTGGAAAGTTCAGTCGTGCCATTTAAAAAATTATGTTTCTGTTGTACTGTCTTTAACTTATACTGATTTAAATTACAAAAATCAATTAAAGAATTATGAAAACAAATATGTAATAAAATATGTAATAAATAATAATGTTTATTAAATATGTAATAAATAATAATGTTTTTTCCCCCTATGATTTTGGGATTGAATGTGACCTGGACATGTTTTTGTAATTTCTTTAGACTGAGACCCATCAGTTAAGGGGGATGTGTGGTATCATATATATTTTCCAAGTTGTTCCCATACTCAGAAATCCCTGTAATTACTGTAAACACGAGCTATAGAGCCAAGTCGTGCATCATTTCCAAGCACATGTGTGTTGCAGCTGCATGTTAAAATTCATCTCTAAATTAGCTTTTTTAGGCAGAGGAGTGAAAGTTTTTCTAGTTCATTAAAAAATGGCAGTTGTCCTGTTTTTCTGTCAGGTGCTGGTCAGACTCGGCTAGAGAGAGCGTAATGCCTGCGGACGAGTGTGTATGAGATTACACAAGATCCTGTAACTCTGGGCTGTGTCGTTAAGTGTGCTCTATATAAGTCATGATAGCATGTGGAACTGATACACACAAATACATAATCAACACGGTGATCGTTCTTTCTTATGTATTTTTGTGGGATGAATTATTTTGCCTCTTTCCCAAACACAATACAGTAACTTACATCATCAGAAAACACAATGCATGTTGAGTCAGTCACTCTGATTAACTACTTACAAGCAGCATGTGTGATTTATCTCCGTTTCCTACAAGGAGGATGATGGTGATTAACTTTTACTGATCAGTGTTTAAAAAAGAAACTTATTTAACACGCTCCATCAGATTATGTAAGACGCTTGTGGTTAAAATTCTGAAAAGAGGAGGACTGTGTGTCATGTAGAAGAATCAAGTCAAAAGGTCAAGTTGGTCAAGCCTCAAGAAAACTGGATTAACATGTCCAGGTCATTTTTCACCCTAAATCAACTGAAAATAATGTGAAATTATATTTTGCATAAAGAAAATGAAGCAAATGAAGGGCTTTTTTGAACGGTAACATTTAAGCTGGTTTCCATTCATAATGTTCATGACTGTAATGTGTTTTACTATTGAGTTTGTTTGTAATTCTCATTCATCTCAATGATAAATCTAGTTAAATTCTCATTATGGTAATGAAAAAGATCATTTTGGGATGTGTTTATGTACATGTAAATTAAAGTACAGCTTAATGTAATTAATGTACATCTTTAAAATAATGGCAGCTCTGCAAAAAAGAAAAGAAAATTTTAATTAAATAAATAAATAAATAATAAACTACATGAAATGATATACACACACACCATGCTACTGTGATGTTAAATATATATATATATATATATATATATATATATATACATAAATTAAATAAATAAAAATAAGAAATTATATATTATAAAATAAAATAATTATATAGTAACATTTTTTTTTCATATTATGACGAGTTTTAATGTGTCTTATTGTCATGACATTGCAAAACAAAATTAGTTATTTGTGGTGAAATATGACAAAGATCTGTTCCTGACACAAGATTTATGATCACATTCTTAGGAAGCAACTAGTAACCCAATGCACTTTTTCCAGTTAACACACATTATTTTATCTATTTTTGGTGCATTTATTTTCTCTGTTTGCTAGTGAATGCAAAAAAATAAAAACTCTCCTGTATATAATCGTTTAAACCTATGCACTTGTTTATTTGATAATCATTTAGCATTCCCTAACACTGTTTTGAAGCAGATTTGCGGACTTTCAATCCATTTTATTTCTAGATGCAAACATGGTGAGAATGCAGAGCCAACACTCAGAGGCCTAATCTGTCGTCGTCTTTCATGTGAAAGTGCCAAGAAAAGAAATATAAACAGCTGAAGATATCAGCGGTTCAGTCTGTCTATTGTGAGCCTCGTACCCTGAGGGATCAGCTCGAGTGGTAACACCAGTCCAGCCGGCCCGGGTTACTCTCCTCAACCTGCTTTTGTATGGAGAGCATGAGGAGCGTTCCTGAACAAAGGTGAGGAACAGATCATTCTGTGGCCGGCCTGCTGTATTGTGAGCAGATGTCATGAGTGATTGGATGGGAGCTACTGGAGAACAAGTGAACATTAGATGAACTCTTCCTTTGTGTTTTTTTACAACACAAGTCACCTTACAGATCGGCCATGTGACCTCAGTGACTGCATGGGTGTGTGTTTGTATGTGTGTGTGGTATTCCCTACGTTACCAAATATCCCCGCAAGTATAGTAATACCAGTACATTTTGTCCTTTGTGGGGGCATTTTTTAGGTCCCCATGAGGAAACAAGCTTACAAATCATATAGAATGAATTTTTTCAAAATCTAAAAATGCACAACATTTTGTGTGAGGGGTAGGTTTCGGGTAAGTACAGTTTGTACAGTATTAAAATCATTTTGCCTCTGGCGAATCCACATAAAACATGGAAACCTGTGTGTGTGTGTGTGTGTACTAGTATAGTATACTGAAAATACAGTTTGTACACTATAACAAACATTATGCCTACGGAATGTAGGGTGTATGGAATCACGGATCAGCCTCTGAAAACATGAACATTGTTTCTGTTTCATTTTAGAAAAACTACTATCATATCATACAGAAACACAGAAACTTAAAGGTATTCACAAAATAAAAGTTTGGGTTAACTTGAAGAAATTGTGACAGAAATATATTACTATTGTACAACAATGTATTTCTTAATGTAATAGTAATTCTAGTTCTAATAAAAATTATTCTTAAAACTTTATTTTTTAAGGAATAATCACACAATTTTAACAGTACACCTGTTGTGCAGCACTTAGCTTGCAAAAAATCGAAAGGGTTTAATTTAATTGGATTACAAAAATAAATGAATAAAATCAATAAATGTTTTATGGATTCATCTCATTACCAGAAATTTTAAATCTTAAAATAAAAAGTATTGCATGGGGCCCTAAAAAAATGATTTTTTTGTTAAACTTTTAATAAATTGCTGTTAAATTTTATAAGTTTCATGATTTCATAACATGACTTTTGATTAATAAACTTTAATTTAACCATTAAAAAAGAGTCCAGAAAAATAAAAATGGAAAAAACGAAATCCAGATAAAAAAAACGGAATTTGCTGAAAAAAAAAGAAGAAAAAGATGGAATTTGGGAGAAAATAAAAAATATTTCATAGGGCCCTATGTCCTCATAAAACATGGAAACCAGTGTGTGAGAGGGAGTGTGAGATCTGGCAAACGAGGACACAAATGTGTATAATGACATGGTTATTATAACATAAACATGGTTTATGAGGTTTACACTTCCTGTGTCCTCATAAACCAAATTGCTTAAAAACATACTAAGCTGTGTTTTTTGACATTCAAAAAATGCCACTAGTTTTCTGTGAGGGATAGGTTTAGAGTAAGGGTATAGAATATATACCGTATATATGTGATCTGAGTGTCTTGTGCAGTCTGCAAGCAAAGTCATTTCTCATTAAATGATCTAAGCCACATTTGTTTTATAACTCTACTGTAAGATAAATATTGACTCATTTGTCTTTTTTTTTCTCCCCAGGAATTTAAGAAGTAATATCTGAGACAAAGTGGATACTCATGTAGGTGCTATTCACACTGATGTCCGTTGCAAAGGTTGCTCATAACAATCTGTTGTTTGTTAAAGGGATTCCCAAGCTTCTTGCATACAATTACATGCACATACACTGGGTGTGTTTCTTTGCAGAACTAAATAGCATTGCAAAACTTTTACATTCCAGGCATCGCACCTGTCAAACCTGCTTACTTTGTTTTCACACGCTCGAGAGGAAATTTCAGGAGAAGCCTTTGTGCACAAATGCGTAAATGGTTTTTTCATGCCTTTTCGTAATCAGATCCACTACGATTTGATAACCTGCCTATTTTTGTCTCTTACGCAACTGGCGTTTTGTGCTGAACGTATAAATCATCAGTCCAGGAGGTTTCAGATTGTGCTTGTCAGACATCCAGTGCTCAGCTAAGCGTTTAACAGAAGGAAATATTATTAAACAATTGTTGTAACACAGAAGCAGTTGATATTAAATGAACAGGGTTTGACTGCATCCCTTCAGGTGCTCAACTCTTTGCTCTTTGACAGCTTTTTGATCAAAATCAGAAAGCTCTCTTCTGTTGCTGTTTACATGAGCAGTGAGGATTGTACTGTTGAAAGATTCAAGCTGTATGACATGCATTTTAAAATGTCCGTTTTTGTTCAGTAGCATTCCTTTATTGTTTACCTTGTACCATTTAGACAGGAATGGTGAGATTTAGAAGGACAGGCAGGTTTAGTTTAGTGTACAGCAAAACTGTGGCTGTTATTTTGAGCTGTTTTTAACATGAGAGCGACACTTCATCAAGTGAGTAACTTGTCAAGACTGACATATTTAGAAGTCACTGAAGCAGTGCATTCTTTGAAGGTTTTTGAAAGGTCGTTGAGTTTTCTGACGTTCAATGAACACTAAGATTTAAATTTGTGCATGATTACGTAAAGGTTGCATATCTATTGCATACTCAAGGTAAAACACCTGAATTGTATTCAGAGATATGCAGTTTGGTGCAGTTGCTGATATTTAATAAGGACAAAAAGAAGAAATTCTGATGCTTTCAATGTAGTGACAGCCTACTTGTATAAAATTATATAAATATCAGTCGTCGTCACTCTACATCTCCCAATGTGTCTTAGTCTTATGCTTAGTTTATAATACAATGCAATACAATGATAATTGATAGATGAACAAAATAAGCATTCCTCAAAAGCCAGATTATCATATTTGCCAACTGCAAGTTGACTTGCTATGTGTTTGTAGCATGTTTTAGCACATTGATATGATGTTTGTATTGTTCTGTGTGGTTGCTATAGGGTGTTAGAGGTTTGATCACATCACTAACCCCATATGCTCATTAGTAATGCTTGACTACTTATTGTAGGTATATGCTGATGAGTGAACAAAACTTCATTAAACATTATTTTAGTACACCTTCCATACAATAAATAGAATTTTTTGCTTTGTTGCTTTTGGTATGAAAATAATCTCAGCTTTTAAATTCTGTCAGTTTTACTACGAAATTCAAACAATAAATATAAATATAATACAATAAATATCATCTTTAATGTGGCGCGACCTTTAGCAATAGCTGCCAATATTCAAATTTTCAAATGAAGTGGAAACACGGAGCGCGCCTGCAGCTATCATTCATCACTTCCTATTTAACTTACAGCTAAGTTAGTAATTAAATCATGAAATAAACATGACTGAACATCAGAAGGTATGTTGAAATTAACATTAAAACTTACCAAAATATATTATGTCTCATGTAATCGCTAAATCAGTGATTCAACCGCGGAAAGACGTTAATAAAACAACTCATCACGTTATGTTATATTTACCTCAGAAAAAAATAAATTTTACCTAGAAAAATGAAATCCGGGAGTATTTTGGTAAGTATACACTATAAAACATGTAATACAAGTTTTTATTACAGCCACCGCTGAAATGTTCATATTTCAAATAACGAATTGATAATTATATCATTAAAAAGCTATTATAAAAACCGCCTCGTGCAATTAATAATGTTTGTATGTTGTATGTTTGTAACCTTTATTTATAGTATTGTAGTATTATAGTAATGTACAAACTGATAGGGTTCCCTGCTAACAACATTGAAGAGAGATTGTTTTCCTTGAGAAATAACATACTGTACCTGATATATATCTAAATAAACCAATTTTGAATCGAATGGTGCAATTTGTGTTATTACCCAGCCCTAGTACTAGTAGCCTACTCTAGGCATAAACAATAGTTAACATGGTACATTTTTGTAAGGGGAAAAAAGTGTGTTTTGTGCATGTGTCTATTAAACACAACAAGCACGTGTAGGTTATTTAACTGGAGGTTTCCTCAGGTCAGAGGTCAGTTTGTTTAACAGAGATAAAGCCGACACATGCCTCTGTGCGTGTTCAGACATTCACACATGATCATATGCATGATTAAACACCTGTATTTGGTCAGTAGATCTCTTACTCTCGATTGGGGCCTCGTTGCCATCGATTTGTCACATCGGGACAAAGTGTTATGCCGTGACAGTCTGATAGTAGAAATGGATCAGTCTTAGTCACGATGTGTAGCTGACGCCGCTCACGTAGTACAGCCGGTCAATGTCCAACCTGCCGGAAACAGAGGCGCCAGTCCTGTGGATGACACTCCAAATTGGCCTTTAAAGGGGTCATATGATGCTATTTTAAAGATCATTATTTTGTGTATTTGGTGTAACAGAATATGTTAACATGCTTTAATGTTCAAAAAACACATTCTTTTTCAAATACTGTACATTATTGTAGGTCCTCTATGCCCTGCCTCTCTCAAACGCGTCGTTTTCAACAAAGCCCC